>NC_092726.1:89809852-90008852 GCF_047496885.1 Scyliorhinus torazame | reverse complement strand
TGAGGGACTGAATAATCTTTCAATTTTCCTTGGAAATCTGAGTGCTCCTCTTGTTAATATGGTGTTAGAGCAGGTTATATTTATTTCAGAATGATAGGTACTGCTTAAATGTCGGATTATGTGAAACGTTACATTTGTTAAATAACTGTTATGTACAGCAAAAACTTAGCAAGAGGCTTCACATTGAACAATCTCTCATTATGATTTACCGTACAACCTTTACAGACGTTTCACATAGAATTATCAAGGTTATGTTCATCACATCTTTGCAGGAAGCTTCACGTTGGACAGTATAATCCGATCAGGGTTATATACAATTCAACGTTAGCAAGTGTCTTCCATAAGAATATAAGATATAGGAGCTCAGTTCGGAAATTCGGCCCAAAACGTCGACTACGCCAGTCAGTCGTGTCTGATATGTTCCTCATCGAAATTCTATTACCTTCTCCCCCAAACCAATGATGCCATAACTAATTAAGAAAACACTTATTAACCAAGAACACAAGGTTTGTTCTTGAGATGCAGTTACGTACAGGGCTGCTGACCATGAGCTAGAAGGTGGAAATAGACAGTATATTACTTTCATGGAACATTAGCACTTTAGAAGTAGTAGCAGCAGTGGGACATTTATCCTCTTGAACGTGCTTCACCGTTAAATCTGTCTCATTCCTCCCTACATTTACTCACTGTCCCGGCAACCAGCACACTGGGTTCGCGAATCCTCAGATTCACAACCCGTTGTGAGAAGGAGTTTTTCCTTGTCTCTGTTTTAAATTTGCAACCACTTACACCGAAACTATGACCTCTCGTTCTAGAATGCTCCACAAGAGGAAACGTCCACCTCACGTCTACTTCATCCACATATTTTATCGTCGTAAATACCTCATTTTCATCTCTCCTCATTCTTCTAACTTCTCGAGAAAATTGTCCGAAACTGCTCAATCTCTTCGTATGACAAACTCCTGATCCCTGCAATCGATATAGTGAAACTCCATGAACTGCCCCCAAGTCACTTCATCGTTCCTCAAATTCGGTGACCAAAACTTTGTGTAATACTCCAAATACTGTCTCACCAATACCCTGTTCAGCTGCAACAACATTTACTTACCCTTATACTCTCGTCATCAATAAATGCCAACGTTCCCTTTACTTTCTTTATTATCTGCTGGACATGCATGATAGTTTTCAGCGACTCATGCACGAGGATAGTCACCTCCTCTGCACCAGAACACTCCGCACTCTCTCCTCATCTGGATGTCTTTCGATTTTTCCGACCCAATGTATGACCTCACGGTTTTCCACATTTACATCGATCTGCCAGATTTTGGCCCATTCACCTAACCGATCGATATCCACTTGTAAATTTCTTATTTCATCATTGCAGCTTACTGCCCCACTATTTTACTGTCATCTAACAATTTGAAGGACCTTCACATATAATTATCAGTGTTATGTTCAGTCGATCCTCAGCAAGCCGCTTCACATAGAATTATCTCTTCGTCTTATGTACAGCACAATAATATCAAGGGTGTTCACTTATAACTATCTCTAACTGTTATGTTCAGTACAACCTCAGCAAGAGGCTTCACATAAAACCAACTCTTAGCGTTGTGTATTAAACACAATTCTTAAGGGTCTTCACATAAAACTATCTCTCAGTGTTATGTACAGCATCATTTTAGCAAGGGGTTTCACATAGAACTTTTTCTACCTGCTATGTACAGCAACATGTTAGCAAGAAGTTTCACATGGAACTATGTTTCAGTGTAATATACAGCACGACCTTCGTTAAAAGCTTCATTTAATACTCTCTCCCAGTGTAATGTGCAGCACAACCTTAGCAATAAGCTTCTAAATTAAGTGGTCTCAGTTTTCTGAACGGCACAAACTTAGCAAGAGGCATCACATAGAATTATCTCTCTGTGTGTTGTATGGTATGACCTTAAGAAGAGACTTCATATAGAACTATCTCTCAGTGTTGCTTACAGTACAGATTAGCAAGCGGCTTCACAGAGAACAATCTCTCAGTGTAATGCGCAGTACAGATTAACAAGAAGCTTCACATAGAACTATCTCTCAGTTTTATATACAGTACAGATTAGCAAGAGGTTTCACAGAGAACTATCTCTCAGTGTTCTGTCGATACAAACTTAACAAAATACTTCACAAAGTACTGTCTCCCAGTGTTGTGTACAGTATAGATTAGCAAGAAGCTTCACATATAATTAGCACTCAGTGTTACATACAGTTCGACTTCAGCAAGACACTCCGCACAGAACTATCTCTCATTGTTATGTACTGCATCATATTAGTAATACATTTACACATAACTATATCTTAATATGATGTACAGCACAATCTTCTACAACTCTCTGAGTGAGTGTGCGGTTCACAGGGCCTGGAGTCCCTCCAAAAGTTAAGTAACCAATAATTCATAAATCATTCATGAGATTGTTGGTGAATTACAGTCACCAGACTTGTAAGTGAAACACAACACTGTATTACAAAAAATAGATATAAAACATGCAATAATCACAATAAAATAACTGATCTACTACTCTCACCTTCTACCGCCCCGCCCCTCCCCCTCTACGTTCACACAAGACATACACATGCAGAGGGCTGGGAAAGAGAAAAACAGATGATGATTAATGTGTGATGAAAAACAAGTTTCCTCCGTTGAATGTCGAAGTTGTTTTTCCAATTCACTGTCTTTCTAAGGCGCGCTGTCCTGAATGTATTAGTTGGATGGTCACCAAAGGTCTCCTGGCTGGAGCCTCCAGACATATCTCTCAGGCTGTGGGTTCCGCCTTGTAGTCACGTTACCTAATACAACAGTTCTCCAAACAATTTATCATGAAGGATTTTCTTTGCCCCTCCAAATTTGCCGCGCTCCCACATTTGCCCACGCCAAATTCCACACCCTCAAAAAAAATGTTAGCCCACCCTCAGGATATTTGCAACCTCCCGCCCCCCCCCCCCCCCCCAGCACCGAGCCTGTGTTCCCTCCTCCTCCCACACTCCATCTCCGAAACTGTAATAAGTCATCCAACGCTGGGTGTGAAAATGTCCCTGATCTATAAGCCCTGTCATTCACTCCCATCAGAGACACTGAGACTCCTACACCTCCACAAACAGACCCCATGTCTTGAGTTATTATCCCACAAGTCTATTCTGAGGGGAACGGGGGCGGGGGGGGGGGGGGGGGGTTAATAATACATGACGATGACGTAGTCACATTTATTATGTTTCTCTCAGTTTCTAGCTCATTTCTGATTACCCGCTGAGTTAAGATTCTCTTTGCGTCCTCCAAGCTTTAAATCAACTGAGAAAGAGAATTTGATTACAGCCAATCATTTTTGAAATAAAAAGGCACAGCAGGATCCCCGTGCTTCTCCACCTTTGATAGTCACAATATCAGTTTTGTAAAATCCATTTTATGAACACTTCTGGAGAATGGAACAGTTTCATAAAAAAAACATTAAAGCACCCTGGGAATGGGGGGATGGATGGTGGGAGGGAGGGTTAGGTACATCAGAGGATGGTCAGCGAATAAAGACTGGAGACACACTCCCAAGGCATGTGTCTCCCTCGTGTGTTTAATCTGCCACCTCCGAACCTCTCCCAGTTACTGCCTAACTCACCCACTTTACATGCTGACTCCAGTATTAGTGGTTAACCTCACCTTCTATTCACTGTCCAGCTCAACAACTCTCCCTTTTCACTCCTGAATTGTTGTGTGGTCTTTAATATTAATCACCAACCTTACACTTCCTGGGCACAGACTCCATATGGGATTCCCACGCACTCTATGCCTCTTCCCACCCCTCACCGCACCCCCACAAACCCCTCCTAAGCTCTGCTATCTTTTCCCTCTTCCCTCGTACAATTAATACACCCACCCATTTCTCTTAATCGGGGAGAAAGGTAGGGACACAAAGGGAGAGACGAGACCATTTTACCATCAAATATTCAGACAAGTGAAAGAAAATGTCTCCCAGGCCACCCACTCCTGAATTGCTACTGTTTCTTCGCTCAATATAAAAAATAAAACTTCCCCTTCTATCTGTGATCGTTCAATAGATTAGGCAAAAGAGGATTATTTTTGAAGTCAACTTAGTCACCTCGACTGTACTGTAGGTAGCCAAAGAACCCCTCCAGTGACAAACAAGAGGAAGGTCATCGTCAAATAGAGGCGGCAGAAGTGTATTCTGGCCGTAGTCAACTCAGCCACCTCGACTGCACTGTAGTAGCCGAGGAGGGTGTCGAGGAGTGGTGAAGCCCGAAACACTACAGTAGTGTTTCCCTTCTCCTCTAACAAAAAGAAAAGGCTCTGTGAGAAGGACAAGCAAGATTCATTCTGCGAGAAGTCAACTCAGTCACCTCGACCAGCAGGTGATTGGCTGGTGGTTGGAAAGATGTTTTCCCTTTCAATTTTCTCTTTCTCTCTTGGCATTGTAGTTTTTGTTGTTCTAAGTTAACTTAAGTGTTAAGACATGGCAGGAGATCACACACCCTTGTCATGCTCCTCTTGTGCGATGTGGGAGTTTAGAGAAGTGGCCACGGTCCCTTGCTCCTTCACGTGCAAGAGGTGTGTCTTGCTGCTGCTCCTGCCAGACCGCTTCACGGCTCTGGAGCTGCGGATGGACTCGAGTTGGAACATCCACGATGCTGTGTAAGTCGTGGACAGCACTTTTAATGAGCTGGTCACACGGATGATAAAGCGTACTGAGGGAGATAGGAAATTAATCAGCACCAGGCAGAGGAAGAGTAGGAAGGCAGTGCAGGAGTCCCCTGCGGTCATCTCTCTCCAAAACAGGTGCACCGTCTTGTAAACTTTTGGGGGAAATGGCTGACCAAGGGAAGGAAGCAGTAGCGAGATTCATGGCATGTTGGCTGGCCCTGCTCCGCAGGAGGGCAGGGAAACGCATGGTAGAATTACAGCAATAGGGATTCGTTTCAAATGGGAGTAGACAGATGTTTCTGCGGACGCAAACGAGTCTCCAGGAAGGGTGCTGGATGTCTCAGATTGGCTGCAGGACATCCTAAAGGCGGGGTTGAACAGCCAGCTGTGGTGCATATAGGCACCACCGATGTAGGTAAACAACGGGATGAGGTTCTACATGCTGAATTTAGGGAGTTAGAAGATAAACTACAAGTATGACCTCAAAGGTAGTAATGTCGGGATTGCCATCGGTGTCACGTGACAATCAGAGTAGGAATGACTGGATCGACTGGATGAATATGTAGCCTGAGACGTGGTGCAAGAGGGAGGGATTGCGATTTTTGAGACATTGGGACCGGTTCTTGGAGAGGTGGGACCATTACAAATCGGACGGTCTGCACCTGGGCAGGGCTGGAACCAATGGGGGGTTGTTTGCTAGCGGTGTTGGGAAAGGTTTAAAATAATGTTGCCAGGGGATGGAACCGATATAGGTAGTCGGGGTAGTAAAGAGGGGAGAAAAACAAAATCTAGTAAGGAGAAAAGTGGAAGACAGAGGAACAGATTGAACTTTCTAGTATGGCAGCGGGTGGGTACCAGAGCAGGAGGTCAGCGAGAAAACCAACTAAGGGAGAGCTACAGACCAACGCAAGTAAGATTAAAAGGATGAGTAGGCCGGACGTGGATGGACAACGCAATGGGGTTGGTGGGCTAAAGTGCATCAGTTTCAATGCGTGGAGTATTTCAGGGAACACAGGTGAACTTCGATTAGTCCGTGAAATAATGATGTTGTTGCTATTACAAAAACTTGGTACAAAGAGGGACAGGATTGGCAACTGAACATTCTAGGATTTCAGGCAGGATGGGGGGATATGCAAATTGGGTGGGTAAGTTGCATTATTGGTAAGGAGAATTCCACTGTTGTGATGAGGGAGGACACTTTGGAGGGTTAAGGTAGCGAGGCTATATGTGTAGAGCTCAGGAATGGGAAGCGCGTTATCACAATGTTTGGGGTTTACTACATGCATCATAACAGCCAGAGGGACATAGAGGAGCAGATATGGAGAGACATCTTGGAAACAATCGGGTTGTTGTTGTGGGTGATTTTAACTTATCCGATATTGACTGGGACACACTTGCTGCTAGAGGCATGGATGGAGCAGAATTTTTCAGGGGCGCCCAGGAGGGTTCTTTGAAACAATTTTTAAATAGCCCAACTCGGAAAGGGGCCAAATGAGACCTAGTGCGGTGGAATGAGCCCGACCACGTGATCGAAGTTTCAAAAGGAGATCATTTCAGGAACAGTGATCATAATTCTGTAAGTTTTAAGCTGCTTATAGAAAAGGACAAGAGTGGTCCTCGAGTGAAGGTGTTAGACTGCGGGGAGGCTAATTACAACAGCATTAGGCAGAATCTGGAGAGTGTTGACTGGGAGAGGCTTTTTGAGGGAAAATCAAAATCCGGCATGTAAGAGACTTTCAAATGTCAGGAGGCTTTTAAATAGGAAACCCTGGATATCGAGGGATATTATGAACCGTGTCAAAAAGAAAAAAATAAGTATTTATAATGTCTACAATGTTGGGGACAGACGAAACCCTCGCAGAATATAACACAAGTAGTAAGGAAATGAAGGGAGGAATTAGGAAGGCGAAAAGTGGTCATGAAATGCCGTTGGCAAACAGGATTAAGGAACATCCTAAGGCCTTTTGTTGATACGTAAAGAGAAAGACTGTAGCCAGAGAAATGTTTGGTCCATTCAAGGACATTGGAGGAAATCTATGTATGGAACCAGAGGAAATGTGTTAGACACTAAATTAATACTTGTTGGATGAGGAGTATAGAAAAGTGTGCGTAAATATTCTGTCATGTTGATATTAATAAAGAGGAGTTGGGCATATTAAAAAGCATTCATGTATTTAAGTCCCCAGGGCCTGATGGGATCCACCCCGGAATACTGAGCGAGGCAAGGGAGAAAATTGCTGGGGACTTGACAGTAATCTTTGTATCCTCATTGGTTACAGGTGAAGTGGCAGAGGACTGGAAAGTGACCAACATTGTTCCATTGTTTAGGAAGAGCAGAAGGGATAATCCAGGAAATTATAAACCGGTGAGTGTTATGTCAGTGAGAGGGAAATTATTGGAAAAGATTCGTAGAAGCAGGGTTAACTTATATTTGGAAACAAATATACGTTTTAGTGGAGAACAGCATGGTTTTGTGAATCGGAGGTCGTGCGTCAATAATTTGACCGCGTTTTTCGAGAAAGTGACAAAGATGGTAGATGAATGAACTGCAGGTGTTTTTGCATCCATCGACTTCAGGAATGCCTTTGACAAGGTACCTAATGGTAGACTGGAACAAAAGGTGAAGTGACATGGCATCAGAAGAGAGCTGTCAAGTGGGACACAGAGCTGGCTTGGATACTTTGTTAGGGCCACGAAGAATCCAGCACGAGTTTTAAGGATACAAAGTAATAACATTTATTTACAATAACATATATATATATAACAGCAGCAGCAACTTCCCTTGCTGCACACTCCTTCCTGCTGGTTCTTAAACTGGCCAGCTTTATTTATACTAGGAGTTTACTAATGGTTTCTCCGCCCCCCTCATTGGGGAAGCTCATACTCCCACAGGATTGTGGGATTGTCATTAGTCCCCAGCCAATGGTAAGTAGGCAGGTTATAACAGATACCGAATACAGAGAGTAGCAGCAGAACGGTGCTTTTCTGAATGGAAGGCTGTGAGTAATGGCGTTCCACAGAGATCAATTGTGGGGCATTTGTTGTTTGTGGTGTACATCTGAATGATTTGGAAGGAAATGTAGCTTGCCTGATTTGTATGTTCGCAGACGACACAAGAATTGGTGGAGTTGCGGGCAGTGAAGAGGATTGTCCGTGGGAATAGCAAGATATGAACTGGTTGGAGTCTTGGGCGGAAAAATGGCAGGTGGAGTTCAATCTGGGCAAGTGCGAGGTAATGCACTTGGAACGTCCAATGCATGTAGAAATTTCACATTAAATGGTAGAACACTTGCGAGTACTAACAGGCAGAGAAATCTGTGCGTGCATGTCCACCGATCAACGAACATGTGGATAAGGTGGTCAAGAAGGCTTACGGCATGCTGGCCTTTATAGATCGAGGGATTGAATATTAAAATTGGCATGTCATGTTGGAGCTTTAAAGGAACTCAGTTAGTCGTCATTTGGAATTTGTGTACAATTCTGGTCGCCACACTACCAAAAGGAGGTGGATGCTTTGGAGAGGCTACAGAAGCGGTTTACTCGGACGTTGTCAGTGATAAAGGGCATTAGCTGTAAAGAGAGAGTGGATAGGCACTGTGCTCTCACTGGAATGACGGAGGTTGAGAGGCGAACTGAGTGAGGTCTCGGGGATTGAGTGGCATCGGCAGAGTGGACAGTCAGAGTTTTTATTCTAGGGTAAGAGAGTCATGTGCGTGGGGACATGGGTTTAAAGGGCGTGGGGAAACGTTTAGAACAGATGTGCGAGGGAAGGTTTTTACACAGATTGTGGTAAATATATGGAACATGCTGCCTGGGAAGGTGGTGGGAGCAGGTACGATAGCGGCATTTAAGGGCATCGAGGCAAATATATGAATAGTATGGGAACGACGGATACGGACTCTGTAAGTCCATACGGCTTTAGCTTCGGCAGGTATCATGTTCGGCACTGACTTGGAGGGCCGAATGGCCTATTCCTGTGCTATATTGTTCTTTGTTCTTAGGTACCTTCCATCGTAAATACTGATGCAATGTACAACTTCAGTTCCTCTGTCATTTCAATGTTCATCATTACCTCTTCTCCAGCATCATTTTCGAATGGTCCAATATCCATTACTAATTCTCTCTTTTCGTTTAAATATCCAAAACTACCACAATCTTAATTTATATTACTAGCTGGCTGACATTTCTGTGCCTACCTATCCCACTATTTAATATAAAGTTGATCCCTACAGATTTTTAGTCGCCCCTTCGGTTATCAACTGCTCAGCTGTAAACTGTCGGTTATCATCTGTCTCCATGTTCTGATCTTGCATTACTTATATTTTTATCATCTGCCGGATTTTACTGTGAGTATGATTCATCACCCGCTCTCGTGGGTGAACCACATCTATCCTGGTTTACTCGGGGTGAGTCCTTGTCTGGTCGATTCCTCTGAAGACTACACACTGGTTATTAGAATCTCATGGACGTTTAACGCGATGCCTCTCATGTTTTAATCACTAGAATAGGCCGATCAAGGTAACATCTGTTTTTATTATTAAATAATCTCTGTCTAACCCAAAATATACCTCCAACTTTTATCTACCTGTGGCATTATTTGTCAAATTGTTCCCTGAAAAAACGTTTTGGAATCAATTCTCCTGTCTCCCTTTATCTTTAATCATGTCCATTTTGTCACGAATTAATTCAGGCTGACGACAGGTATTTGAGGGGTTATCCAGATGTTGGACTTGGGAGCGTCTATGCAGTCAGTTTTCCATGTTCAAGTTGGTGCTTCATGGGAAAAGGTGGCAATTAAGGATACACAGAGCATCGCAGCCGTGGTGCAGAACGTCACACAACATCTTCATCCAATCCACTAGCTGGACGATGAACTTCCGATTCTTTCTCAGTTTCATTCTCCACCTTGCTCCAACTCCGACCTTCCGTTCCATGGTCTTCTGGACTGTTCCAGTCAAGCTCAAAGGAAGCTCGATAATCATCGTTATTGTTCAGACTCGGCAATCTACAGGCTTCTGGAACCAACACTGAGTTCAACAACTTTATCTCATAACCTCGGTCTCCATCTTGTTGCATGTTTTCGATTTCTGTTTGACTTTTTGGGGTTCTTGTCTTGTTTTGTTGATTTATCTCATCCTATTACATTCGAATCGGTTCCACCTATCAATAACACTTCGTTTAGACACAACTTGTTTCGTTATTAGTTCTATGACCATTCCCTCTGGCGTTGTATCTTGAAATACTTTGTTCTCCAATGGTTGCTGGTCCCACCCTTTCACAGAGCTTCTCATTTCTCCACTCTGATCCCTCCTTATTTCCACCAGTTTATTAACTCTGACATTTATATCATTCTTCAGTGCTGATGGAAGGATATCTTAAACTGAAATGTTAACCTGGTGTATCTTCATCGATGCTGCCTGACCTGCTCAACTTCCCAAGTATTTACTGTTCCTGTGTCAGATTTCCAGTCCACACAGGATTAGGTTTTGAATTTAATCTTTATGATTAAACCTGACCCGTGCAGTGGAACAGCTCAGTTCACCCGTCTCCATGTTGTTATCTCTGGGTTGTTGCCCGTGCCACGTGATAGTGAGATGAGGAATAGGGAGAGAGAGCATTTAAACACGTGGCTACAGGGATGGTGCAGGCGGGAGGGATTCAGATTTTTGGATAACTGGGGCTCTTTCTGGGGAAGGTGGGACCTCTACAGACAGGATGGTCTACATCTGAACCTGAGGGGCACAAATATCCTGGGGGGGGGAGATTTGTTAGTGCCCTTTGGGGGGGGGGGGGGGTTAAACTAATGCAGCAGGGGCATGGGAAACTGGATTGTAGTTTTAGGGTCAGGGAGAATGAGAGTATAGAGGTCAGGAGCACAGATTTGACGTCGCAGGAGGGTGCCAGTGTTCAGGTAGGTGGTTTGAAGTGTGTCTGCTTCAATGCCAGGAGTATACGAAACAAGGTAGGGGAACTGGCAGCATGGGTTGGTACCTGGGACTTCGATGTTGTGGCCATTTCGGAGACATGGATAGAGCAGGGACAGGAATGGATGTTGCAGGTTCCGGGGTTTAGGTGTTTTAGTAAGCTCAGAGAAGGAGGCAAAAGAGGGGGAGGTGTGGCGCTGCTAGTCAAGAGCAGTGTTACGGTGGCGGAGAGGATGCTAGATGGGGACTCTACTTTCGAGGTAGTATGGGCTGAAGTTAGAAACAGGAAAGGAGAGGTCACCCTATTGGGAGTTTTGTATAGGCCTCCTAATAGTTCTAGGGATGTAGAGGAAAGGATGGCGAAGATGATTCTGAATATGAGCGAAAGTAACAGGGTAGTTATTATGGGAGACTTTGACTTTCCAAATATTGACTGGAAAAGATATAGTTCGAGTACAATAGATGGGTCGTTTTTTGTACAGTGTGTGCAGGAGGGTTTCCTGAAACAATATGTTGACAGGCCAACAAGAGGCGAGGCCACGTTGGATTTGGTTTTGGGTAATGAACCAGACCAGGTGTTGGATTTGGAGGTAGGAGAGCACTTTGGGGACAGTGACCACAATTCGGTGACGTTTACGTTAATGATGGAAAGGGATAAGTATACACCGCAGGGCAAGAGTTATAGCTGGGGGAAGGGCAATTATGATGCCATTAGACGTGACTTGGGGGGGATAAGGTGGAGAAGGAGGCTGCAAGTGTTGGGCACACTGGATAAGTGGGGCTTGTTCAAGGATCAGCTACTGCGTGTTCTTGATAAGTATGTACCGGTCAGGCAGGGAGGAAGGCGTCGAGCGAGGGAACCTTGGTTTACCAAGGAAGTGGAATCTCTTGTTAAGAGGAAGAAGGAGGCCTATGTGAAGATGAAGTGTGAAGTTTCGGTTGGGGCGATGGATAGTTACAAGGTAGCGAGGAAGGATCTAAAGAGAGAGCTAAGACGAGCAAGGAGGGGACATGAGAAGTATTTGGCAGGAAGGATCAAGGAAAACCCAAAAGCTTTCTATAGGTATGTCAGGAATAAGCGGATGACTAGGGAAAGAGTAGGACCAGTCAAGGACAGGGATGGGAAATTGTGTGTGGAGTCTGAAGAGATAGGCGAGATACTAAATGAATATTTTTCGTCAGTATTCAGTCAGGAAAAAGATAATGTTGTGGAGGAGAATGCTGAGCCCCAGGCTAATAGAATAGATGGCATTGAGGTACGTAGGGAAGAGGTGTTGGCAATTATGGACAGGCTGAAAATAGATAAGTCCCCGGGACCTGATGGGATTTATCCTAGGATTCTCTGGGAGGCCAGGGAAGAGATTGCTGGACCTTTGGACCTATGGATTTCAGCAAAGCGTTTGATAAGGTTCCCCACGGTCGGCAATTGCAAAAAATACGGAGGCTGGGGATTGAGGGTAATTTAGAGATGTGGATCAGAAATTGGCTAGCTGAAAGAAGACAGAGGGTGGTGGTTGATGGGAAATGTTCAGAATGGAGTACAGTCACAAGTGGAGTACCACAAGGATCTGTTCTGGGGCTGTTGCTGTTTGTCATTTTTATCAATGACCTAGAGGAAGGCGCAGAAGGGTTGGTGAGTAAATTTGCAGACGATACTAAAGTCGGTGGTGTTGTCAATAGTGTGGAAGGATGTAGCAGGTTACAGAGGGATATAGATAAGCTGCAGAGCTGGGCTGAGAGGTGGCAAATGGAGTTTAATGTAGAGAAGTGTGAGGTGATTCACTTTGGAAGGAATAACAGGAATGCGGAATATTTGGCTAATGGTAAAGTTCTTGAAAGTGTGGATGAGCAGAGGGATCTAGGTGTACATAGATCCCTGAAAGCTGCCACCCAGGTTGATAGGGTTGTGAAGAAGGCCTATGGAGTGTTGGCCTTTATTGGTAGAGGGATTGAGTTCCGGAGTCGGGAGGTCATGTTGCAGCTGTACAGAACTCTGGTACGGCCGCATTTGCAGTATTGCGTACAGTTCTGGTCACCGCATTATAGGAAGGACGTGGAGGCTTTGGAGCGGGTGCAGAGGAGATTTACCAGGATGTTGCCTGGTATGGAGGGAAAATCTTATGAGGAAAGGCTGATGGACTTGAGGTTGTTTTCGTTGGAGAGAAGAAGGTTAAGAGGAGACTTAATAGAGGCATACAAAATGATCAGGGGGTTGTATAGGGTGGACAGTGAGAGCCTTCTCCCGCGGATGGATATGGCTGGCACGAGGGGACATAACTTTAAACTGAGGGGTAATAGATATAAGACAGAGGTCAGAGGTAGGTCCTTTACGCAAAGAGTAGTGAGGCCGTGGAATGCCCTACCTGCTACAGTAGTGAACTCGCCAACATTGAGGGCATTTAAAAGTTTATTGGATAAGCATATGGATGATAATGGCATAGTGTAGGTTAGATGGCTTTTGTTTCGGTGCAACATCGTGGGCCGAAGGGCCTGTACTGCGCTGTCTTGTTCTATGTTCTATGTTCTATGTGGTCTCCAACTCTAGCAACTGTCCAGATGGATTGAGGATTGTTGTGGGATGGATGTGACTGGAATTGGAAAATAATGAGCTGTTTTTTCTGTTCATTCCGCCATGTGCCACCTCACACAAGGCTAGCATGATTTATCCTTCGCTAGATTTCCCATGAATGCAGTGTCTAACTCGGCAATTTCATTGGGAAGGTCATATTCATCCAGAATTCTGTGGATATTCGGTCACATGTAGACCAGAGCAGGAGCGAATCATCACGCCAAGAAGTAAGGATAGAAATATTTCATCGGCACGGGGGCTGACTGCAGTTTGTGTTTCAAAGAACAAAGAAAGAAGAACAAATAAAAATTACAGCACAGGAACAGGCCCTTCGGCCCTCCAAGCCTGCGCCGCTCCAGATTCTCTATCTAAAACTGTCGCCTATTTTCTAAGGATCTGTATCCCTCTGCTCCGTGCCCATTCATGTATCTGTCTAGATACATCTTAAATGGTGCTATCGTGCCCACCTCTACCACCTCCTCCGGCAATGCGTTCCAGGCACCCATCACCCTCTGCGGAAAGAACTTTCCACGCATATCTCCCTTAAGCGTTTCCCGTCTCACCTTGAACTCGTGATGCCTAGTAATTGAGTCCCCCACTCTGGGAAAAAGCTTCTTGCTATCCACGCTGTATATACCTCCCATGATTTTGTAGACCTCAATGAGTTTCCCCCTCAACCTCCGTCTTGTACTCAATACCCCTTCCGATGAAGGAAAGCATGCCGTATGCCTTCTTGACCACTCTATCGACCTGCGCAGCCATCTTCAGGTACAATGAAACTGAACACCCAGATCTCTCTATACATCAATTTTCCCCAGGGCTTTTTCATTTACCGTATAGTTCGCTCTTGAATCGGATCTTCCATAATGCATCACCTCGCATTTGCCCGGATTGAACTCCATCTGCCATTTCTCCACCCAACTCTCCAATCTATCTATATTCTGCTGTATTCTCTGACAGCCCCCTTCACTATCTGCTACTCCACCAATCTTAGTATCATCTGCAAACTTGATAATCAAACCACCTATACCTTCCTCCAGATCGTTTATGTATATCAGAAACAATAGTGGTCCCAGCACGGATCCCTGGGGAACACCACTGGTTTCTCCATTTTGAGAAACTCCCTTCCACTATTACTCTCTGTCTCCTGTTGCCCAGCCAGTTCTTTATCCATCTAGCTAGTACACCCTGGAACCCATGAGACTTCACTTTCTCCATTAGCCTACCATGGGGAACATGATCATAAGCCTTACTGACATGTATATGATATCTACAGCCCTTCCCTCATCAATCAACTTTGTCACTTCCTCAAATAATTCTATTAAGTTGGTAAGACATGGCCTTCCCTGCCCAAAACCATGTTGCCTATCACTGATAACCCCATTTTCTTCCAAATCGGAACAGATCCTCTCCCTCAATATCTTCCCTCGCAGCATGCCTACCACTGGCGCCACGCTCACCGGTCTATAATTACCTGGATTATTCCTGCTACCGTTCTTAAACAAGGAGACAAGATTAGCAATTCGCCAGTCCTCTGCTACCTCGCCAGTGTTCAATTATGCTGCGAAGATATCTGTTAAGGCCCCAGCTATTTCCTCTCTCACTTCCCTCAGTAACCTGGGATAGATCCCATCCGGACCTGGGGACTTGTCCATCATAATGCCTTTTAGAATACCCAACACATCCTCCCTCCTTATGCTGGCTTGATCTAGAGTAATCAAACATCTATCCCTAACCTCAACATCCGTCATGTCCCTCTCCTCGGTGAATACCGATGCAAAGTACTCGTTAAGAATCTCAACCATTTTCTCGGACTCCACGTATAACTTTCCTCCTTTGTCCTTGAGTGGGCCAACCCTTTCTCTAGTTCTCCTGTTGCTCCTTATATAGGAATAAAAGGCTTTGGGATTTTCCTTAACACTGTTTGCTAAAGATATTTCATGACCCTTTTTAGCCCCCTTGATTCCACGTTTCAGATTGGTCCTACATTCCCGATATTCTTCCAAAGCTTCGTCTGTCTTCAGTCGCCTAGACCTTATCTATGCTCCCTTTTTCTTCATAGCTAGTCTCCCAATTTCACCTGTCATCCATGGTTCCCTTATCTTGCCATTTCTATTCCTAATTTTCACAGGGTCATGTCTGTCCTGCACTCTAATCAACCTCTCTTTAAAAGCCTCCCGCATATCAAATGTGTATTTAGCTTCAAACAGCTGTTCCCGATCCACAATCCCCAGCTCATGCCGCATTTTGGTATAGTTGGCCTTCCGCCAATTTAGCAATCTTGCTTTAGGACCCTTCTCCTCTTTGTCCGTGAGTATTCCAAAACTTACGGAATTCTGATCGATATTCCCAAATTAATCCCCGACTGAAATTATAACCACCTGGCCGGGCTCATTCCCCAACACTAGGGCCATTAATGCCCTTTAACGAGTTGGACTATTTACATATTGCTGTAGAAAACCCTCCTGGATGTTCCTTCCAAATTCTGCTCCATCTAGATCTCTGACACTAAGTGTATCCCAGTCAATGTTGGGAAAATTGAAATCTCCTATCACTACCACCCGGTTGCTCCTACATCTTTCCATAATCTGTTTCCATATTTGTACCTCTATCTCACGCTTGTTGTTGGGAGGTATGTAGTACAGCCCCATCATTGTTACCGCACCCTTCCTATTTCTGAGCGCTGCCCATATCGCCTCACTGCTCGAGTCCTCCATAGTGCCCTCTTCAGCACAGCTGTGATATCCTCTCTGTCTAGTAATGCAACTCCTCCACCCCTTTTACCTCCCTCTCTATCCCGCCTGAAGCATCGATACCCTAGGATATTTAGTTGCCAGTCATGCCCTTCCCTCAACCAAGTCTCAGTAATAGCAATAAGATGATACTCCCTGGCACGAATTCAAGCCCTAAGTTCATCTGCGTTACCTACAACACTTCTTGCATTAAAGCAAATGCACCACAGACCACCAGTCACTTTGCGTTCATCATCTGCTCCCTGCCTAATCTTTCCCTTATTCACGCTGACTTCATGATCTAATTTCTTACAGTCTTTAGTTAAACCATCTTACTGTCCATTAACCTCCTCATTTGGTTCCCATCCACCTGCCGCAATAGTTTAGAACCTCCCCAACAGCGTTAGCAAAAGCACCCCCAAGGACATTGGTTCCAGTCCGGCCCAGCTGTAGACCGTCCAATCTGTAGTAGTGGTCCCATGTCCCAAAAATATGAATTCCTTTCTCCTGCACCATCTCTCAAGCCAGACTTTCATTTTGCCTATTCTTTCATTTCTATTCTGTCTACCACGAGGCACTGGTAGCAATCCTGAAATTCCTACCTCTGAGGTCCGACTTTTTAACTTGGCTCCAAACTCACTAAATTCTGCTTGTAGGACGTCATCCCGTTTTTTATCTATATCATTGATGCCTATATGCACCACCTCAATTGGCTGCTCACCCTCCCCCTTCTGAATATTCTGCAGCCGATCTGAGACATCCCCGTGCACCTGGGAGGCAACATACCATTCGGGGGTCTCGTTTTCGACCACAGAACCGCCTATCTACTCCCCTTACAATTGAGTCCCCTATGACTATAACCCTTCCACTCTTTTCCCCGCCCTTCTGTACAGCAGAGCCAGCCAGGGTGCCATGAACCTGGCGACTGCTGCCTGCCCCTGGAGAGCGATCTCTCCCAACAGTATCCAAAACTGTTTACCTGTTTTGGAGGGAGATGACCGCAAGGGGCACTTGCACTGCCTTCCTGCTTTTCCTCTGCCTTTTGGTCACCAATTCCCTTTCTCCCTCAGCAATCCTAATCTGTGGTGTGACCAATTTGCTAAACGTGCTGTCCACGACCTCGTCAGCATCGCGAATGCTCCAAAGTGAGTCCATCGGCAGCTCCAGAGCCCTAATTCTGTCTAACAAGAGCTGCAGCTGCACACACTTCCCGCACGTGAAGGAGCCAGGAACATCAGCTATGTCCCTGAGCTCCCGCATTGAGCAAATGGAGCATAACATGGGTCTGAGATCTCCTGCCATTTTTAATCTTAAGCTTAACTTAATCCAACTATAATATCAAATAATAGATAAATGAAAAAGGAAAAAAAAAGAAAAATTGTTACCAATCACACGATGAAAAAAAAAATTGAAATAGAAAAAACTTATCTTATCAACACACCTCAGAGAATAGAAAAACTACTCACCAGTCACCAGCCAATCACTTTCCAGCTGTCTGTGACGTCACGGTCCAACTTCTTTCTACATCTACCTGCTCTCGAGTCTCCCTCTTGATCTTTACTCGGCTGGATCCTTACAGTGATTGGGATTTTTTTGGCTAGAGGAGAAGGTAGGGAGTGAAACATTGAAGAAGTGTTTAGGGTTTAATTGTCACTTGACAACAGCTCCTCCACAACCACCTTCTGGATACAGTGACCGCAATGCACTGATGCAAATCTTCTCCGCAACAGTCACTCAGCGGCTCCGCTCTGTTGCCCTCTGCTGGATGCTTGCCTTCACTTGAACAGGGAGGGTATCTTGCTCAGGTACACCTTCTGGATACAGTGACCGCAATGCATGATGCAAATTTTCCCCGCAACAGCCAATCAGCGGCTCCGATCTGCTACCCTCTGCTGGATATCCATAAACCATGTCAGTCAAGTTACAGCACAGGCCACATATGTGGGCATAACTATCCCATAGTTTCATTGCTTCTCTCTGAATGTTTCAGAGCGAGCTGTACTGGGACTACTCAGGTCAGTCAGATTTACTGGACAGGCAACGTGTAATTATCTATCCCATGATATTATTGCGTCTCTCTGTCTGTTTCAGATAGAGCGGTACTGGGCCAGAACAGTCAGGTAGAATTACAGGTCAGTCTCTGTTCAAATAGACGTGCATTGTATCATTGCTTCTCGCTGTCTGTTTCAGAGGGACCTGCACTGCGACACCGCAGTTCAGTCAGAATTACTGGACTGTCTCCGTGTAGATATCTCTCCCAGTATTAAATGGCTTCTCTCTGTCTGTTTAAGAGGAGTCCATCAGGTTCAGCACGGGTGAGTGAGAATCACTGGACAGTCTCTGTGATAATATCTACTGCACGTACAATTGCTTCTATCTGACTGTTCCAAAATGAACTGTAATTGGGACAGCAGAGGTCAGTGAGAATTATTGGACCGTCTATAACTGAGCAAATATCTATCCCATGGTCTCATTGCTTCCCTCTGACTGTTTCAGCGGAAGCTGTATTATCACAGCACAGGTCAGTGCGAATTATTGGACAGTCTGCCACTGTACAAATATATATACCATGATATCATAGCTTCTATCTGAATGTTTCAGAGGCAGCTGTGCTGGAACAGGAAAGAACAATGAGAATCACTGGACAGTCTCATTGTAAGTATTTATCCAATGGTATAATTTCTTCTCTCTGGCTGTTCCAGCTGTTTTGGGACAACACCGGTCAGTGAGAATTGCTCGACAGTCTGTAAGTGTGTAATTATCTATCCCGTGATATAATCCGGTATGAGCAGAAGAAATGTGAGCAACATTGGGCCATTCGGCTGCTGGATTTTCTTATTAATCAATAACCTATTCATGTCTGTCTCAAGGACACTCTCTGAGTTGGCCTCCAAAGCCTTCCCTCTAGGGCTCTAAAGGCCTCTTCTAGAGACACAGATGCTCACAATATTCCATATGGAATCTGACAACAGTCTATGCAGCCTCAACAATACATTCCTGCTGTTATAGTCTAGCCCTCTCGCCACGAAATCTAACATTACGTTTGCTTTTTGACGACCAACTGAACATGCATGGCAATTGTGTCTTGAACAGAATCTTGAAATGAGACTTCTAATTCCCATTTTGTCTCTGATTGCCAAAGCCTTTTCCCATTTAGAAAATAATATATGAAAGTCTATTTCCCACCACAGTGCATAGACGCACGATTTTCCACATCACATTCTTTCTCATTTCTTTGCCCACTCTCCCAGCCTGCAAACGTCCTTCTGCAGCCTCCGAACTTACCAAAAACTATTTTTCCCTATAAATATATTGGTACCATCAGCAAACGTAGCAATAGTGCCCAGAATTCCTTCTTACAGATCGTTAATATATATCGTGAATAGCTGTGTTCCCAAAACTGACCCGTGCCGAACACTCGTCACGAGCTGCCATCCTAAAATAGAGCAATTCATCCCCAAACTCTGCCTTCTGCCAATAACCAAAGCATATATCCGTGCCAGCAATGTGCCTTAACGCAATGTACGTTCCATTGCCAACGGCCTTCTGGAAATCCAAATCGATCATGTCCACAGGTTCTGACCTGTCTAACTTACTCGTTACTCTTAAAATATAAGAAATGTGTCAGTCATCACTTCCCATTACCGAAACCATGCGGACTCAGCCCTATTTTCACATGCAAGTACTTCACAATATAATTCTTAATAATAGACTCTAAAATCTTACCAGCAACCGAAGTCAGGCCGACCGGCCTATAATTTCCTGTCTTCTGTCTCCGTGCCTTCTGAATCAGAGTGTTATATTTGCCATTTTCTGCCCTCTGTGGCCCTTCCAACCGACAGTGATTTCTGAAAGATCACCACCGATGCCGGCACAATCGCGTTCCCTAATCCCGTCCAAACCCCGTTGTGTATTGCGCCTGGTCCTGTTGACTATTCAATCTTCAGACCTTTCTTTTTCCCCAGCACGTTATCCTTCGAAAGAACCCTTCACCTACTTCTGCCCCGGACACTCTGGAAGTTCTGGTACACACTGCGTCGTCCACCGAGAGGATTGATGTCAATTACCTATTCAGATTCTCTGCCATTTCCATTTCCCAATTACTACTTCCCCAGCCTCATTTTCCAGTGGTCCAATGTCTATTTTCGGCTCTCTCTTATCTTTTATATTTCGAATAATACTCCCGCAATTTTCTTTGACATCACTAGCTAGCTTACACATTTTCCATGTTCTCCCACCAAAAGAATATAAAATTAATCGTTTTATATAACTCAGTAGTCACTTTAGTTATCACCTACTGAGCATTGTTTTCATATTTTGTTGTTCTTTTATGTCAGTTTTCATCATCTGATACCTGTCAACTTCTCTCACCCGCATCTGGCATGGTGAGCCACTACATCCTGGTCAGCTCGGGGTGAGTTTTAGTCGATTTCTCTGAAGACTACACACTGGCCATCAGACTCGCAAGGACGATCACCGGGTGACTCTCATGTTTTGATCACTGAACAAGATGACCAAGGTAGCAAGTGTTATTATTCTTACTGAATATCTGTCTAACCCAAACTAATTCTGCAATCCCTCTCCACATGTGGTGATATGAAGGGCAGCACGGTAGCATTGTGAAGCACAATTGCTTCACAGCTCCAGGGTTCCAGGTTCGATTCCGGCTTGGGTCACTGTCTGTGTGGAGTCTGCACATCTCCCGGTGTGTGCATGGGTTTCCTCCGGATGCTCCGGTTTCCTCCCACAGTCCAAAGATGTGCAGGTTAGGTGGATTGGACATGATAAATATCCCTTAGTGTCCAAAATTGCCCTTAGTGTTGGGTGGGGTTACTGGGTTATGGGGATAGGGTGGAGGTGTGGACCTTGGGTAGGGTGCTCCTTCCAAGAGCCGGTGCAGACTCGATGGGCCGAATGGCCTCCTTCTGCACTGTTAATTCTACGATAACTATGATATTTGTCGAATCGTACTCCGAAATAATGTTTTGTAATTAATTCACCTAATTCCCTTTTTCTTTTACATTGTCTATATTATCAGTTATAAATTCAGGCGAGACCAGAGGGCTTATCCATATTCTGGGGTTCGGAGTGTGTATGCCATTAAGCAAGCGTATTTAAATTGGTGCCTCGTGGGTAAAGGTGGCAGCTGAGGATACATCGAGTTTCGCAGACAAGGAAGTTGTGGCAAAGGCACACAATTCATCTAAACCTCCACAAGCTTGGCCATGAGCTTCCAATTCTTTAAACTCTCCACCTTGCTCTAACTGTAACCGTTCTGTTTTTTGTCCGCTTCAATGTTCCAGTGATGCTCAATGCAATCTCGAGAATCAGCTCCTTCTCGTCCAGACTCCCAATCCTCCTATTTGGATGGAAAAGAAACTGGCTTGGCTGTAGAACACAGAGAGTAAGAGTGGACGGGAGTATTTCAGAATGGAGATCTGTAGCCTGTGGTGTTCCACAGCGATCAGAGATGGGACCACTGTTGTTTGCAATACATATAAATATCTGGCCGAAAATGTAGATGGTCTGATTAGCAAGTATGCAGATGGCATTAGGATAGCTAGAGTTGCAGATCGTGAAGGGTCTCTCTGGGAATACAGCAGAATATAGATAGATTGGACTGTTAGGCAGATAAATAACAGATGGCGTTCAATCCGGAGAAATGCGAGGTGATTCATTTTGGAAGAGCAAATGGCACAATCCTTCATCATTGACATACAGAGAGATCTGGGCATCAGGTCCATAGTTCCAAGAAATTAGCAATGCAGTTGGATAAGGTGGTCAAGAATGCATACGGCATGCTTGCCTTAATCGGGACTGGCATTGAGTACAAGAGTTAGCAGGTGATGGTACAGTTGTATAAACTTTAGCTGGGCCACATTTGGAATATTGCGTGCAATTCTCGTCGCCACACGAGGTGGTTGCTTTGGAGAGAGAGCAAATAAGGTTTTCCTGGATGTTGGCTGGTCCGGTGCGTGTTACCTGTGAGGACAGGTTGAATAAACTCGGACTGTTTTATTGTAAAGACGGGAGCTGACGGGTGACCTAACTGATGCCTGTAAAATTACGGGTGATATAGACAGGGTGAATAGTCAGAAGTATTTTTCCCAGGGTGGAAGTCTCAGTTACGCGCGGCGGGCACAGGTTCATGGTGAGAGGGTGTAAGGTTAGGGAGGCTGTGCGGAGAACACATGTATCTTGATAGACGGGTGAACGGGTGGGTAATGGTGGGGTACAGATCGTTTGGGCAATATGTAGTAGGCCGAAATAAGGAATCTGGATAGGCGCAGGCTTGGTGGACAGAGGAGCCTGTTCCTACGCTGCAATGTTATTTGTCCTTGGTCCTTTGTATTTCTGGACTCAAAATTGAGTGAAACAACTTTACCCCAAAACCTCTGTTTCCATCTTTCTTTCTGTGTTTGATTTGTGTTTGACTTCGCTGGTCTTGTTTTGTTTCTTTCGCTCATCATGTTACATTCAGATGAGTTTCGTGTATTAATCAGACCTCATTTCGGCACAATCTTTGTTTCATGACTCCATCCATTAACAGTCCCCCTGTCTTTCAATACTGAAATGTGTTGTTCTTCAATATTTATTGGGTTCCACCCTCACACACAACTTCTCGGCACGGCGACAAGGTGGCACAATGGCTAGCACTGCTCTCCCACAACTCCAGAGAACCCCAGTTAATTTCTTGCTCGGTTGACTGTCTGTGTGGAGCTTGCACTTTCCCCTCTCGTCAGAGTGGGTATCGTCCAAGTGCTGCGGTTTCATCCCAAGTTCCTAAGGTGTGCAGGTTAGATGGATTGGCCATGCGAAATTGACCCTTAGTGTACACAAAGTGACGTGGGGTTACTGGTAAATAGGGTGGAGGCCACGACATAAGTAGGGCGCTCTTTCCAAGCGCCGGTGCAGACTCGACGGGCCGAAGAGCCTCCTTCTGCACTGTAAATTTATGATCCTGTGATCCTTTTTTAAATTCTTACCACTCCTCACATCCCCTGGTTTGTTAACTCTCACATTTCTATCGGTCTTCAGTTCTGATGGAAGGCCATCTTAACTGAATCCTTAACTGGGCTTATCGTCACCGATGCTTCCAGACCTTCATAACGCCTCAAGTATATAACATTCCGGTTTAAGATTTCCAGTCTACACTGTATTTGGTTTGAATTTAATCTTTGTGATTAAACGTGAGCCGTGTCGTGGAACAGGTCAGTTCACCCGTCTCCATGTGGTCTACAATTCTAGTATTGTCCAGAGAGTTTGAGGATGGTTGTGGGACAGATGAGATTGGAACTATATATATTTAATTTGAATACTTTGTGTTTGATTGACTCTGGTATTTTTCTACAGTTGAGCGCTTGGAGAATTGCATGAGCAGGGCTCCCAGGGCAGTGGTATGTTTTTCTATTCGTGTTGTGAACGTGATCGTGTGATCGTGTTTTGGGGCTGGTTTAGCACTCTGGGCTAATTCGCTGGCTTTGAAAGAAGACCAAGGCAAGACAGCAGCAGGGTTCAATTCCCGTACCAGCCTCCCCGAACAGACGCCGAAATGTGGCGACCAGGGGCTTTTCACCGTAACTTCATTGAAGCCTACTTGTGACAATAAGCGATTTTCATTTTCATTTCACAAGAATATGATGAGCTGTTTTTTTGTTCCTTCTGCCATCTGTTATGTCACACAAGGCCAGTATGACTTATCCATCTCTAAATGTCCCCAGAACTCAGTGTCTAACTCGGCAATTTCAGACGGAAGGTAATATTTATCCAGAATTCCGGGAAACTGCAGTCAAATATAATCTATAAGCGATTTTCTTTTCATTTTCATTTCATTTTATTTCATTTCTAGAGCATAAGCCAATGATCAATTTAAACAGGCAAGGTAGAGAGATTTTCTCGGCACAGGGGCTAAGTGCGGCTGCATTTAAACCATAAACTAGGTCATTCCTGTTACACCAGAGTCCCACCTGTGGAACTCTGATGTAACACGGTATCATCGGCTCTTTTGAATGATTTAGAGGGAGTTGTACTGGGGAAGCATAGGTCAGCCAGAATTACTGGACAGTCTCCGTGTAAATATCTGTCCCATTATTTCACTGCTTCACTCTGTCTTTTCAGGGGGAGCTGTACGGGGTCAGCATAACTCAGTGAGAATTACGGGATAGTCTCTGTGCAGATATCCACCCATGGTATCATTGCTTCTCTCTGACTGTTACAGAGGGAGCTGTGCTGGGATCACAGAGGACTGTACGAATCACTCGATCGGAGATGTGTAAATATTTATCCCAGTTTAGCATTACTTCGCTCTGGCTGTTTCAGAGGGAGCAGTTTTGGGACAGCACAGGTCAGTGAGAATCACTAGACAGTTTGTAACTGTTTAAATATCTATTCCGCAATTTAACCAGGTAAGAAATATGAGCTGTATTGTCAATTCTGCCGTCGGTCTCGTTATTTATCAATAACATATTCATCTATGTCTTAAGGACACTCTCTGAGTTTGCCGCAGAGCCTTCTGCCCTAAAGGATGGTCTTTTAGACGCCTAAAACTACTCACAATATTGCAAATGGAGTCTGAGCAGAGCATTATACAGACTCAACAGTACATCCGTGTCTTGTATTGTAGCCACCACAACATGAAATCTAACATGTACATTTGCCTTCCCAACTACCAACTGAGCTTCAATGGTAACTTACACAGAATATTTAACTGGGGCTTCTCTTTATGCTTCTGATAGCCAACGATTTTTCCCATTGAGAAAATGGTGCCAGAAAATATTTGCCCCGCCAATGTATTTAAAAGCACGATGTTACATATCATATTTCATTTGCTTCTTCGTTACCCACTCTCCCAGCCTGGTAAAGTCCTTCTGCAGCCTCCCACTTAGAAAAAGTTACTTGTCCCTTTCTATATATTGGAATCATCAGCAAACGTTGCAACAATGCACGCACTTCCTTCTGAAAGATCGCTTGTGTATATCACGAATAGTTGTGGTTCCAACACTGCCCCCTGCGGAACATGCGTCATCACCATGTGCCATCCTGAAAAAGATCACTTTGTCCCCACTCTCTGTCAATGCCAACTATCCAAGCATCTATCCATGCCAGTAACTTGCCCTAATGACATGGGCTCTGATTTAGCGGCTTTCTGTACGGCACATTACCTAAGGTCTTCTGGAAATCTAAATGGCTCAAGTCCTAGGTTCTCTTTTGTCTAACTTACTTGGTGCGTCTTATGAAAATATAAGAGAATTGTCAGGCATTATTTCGCACTAACGAAGCAATGGTGACTCAGTCCTATTTCCCATGCAGTTAGATTGGATTGGATTTGTTTATTATTATGTGGACCGAGGTGCAGTATTTTTCTACGAGCAGCTCAACTAGATCATGAAGTCCATAAGAAATAAAGTAAAAGAAAAGAAAATACATGATCGGGCAACACACGATGCACATGTAAATACATAGACACCGGCGTCGGGTGAAGCATACAGTGGTGTAGTGTTACTAAGTTCAGTCCATCATAGAGCCGTTTAGTAGTCGGTAACAGCTGGGAAGAAGCTATCTTTGATCGTGTTCGTGCATGTTCTCAGATTCTTGTGTCTCCTGCCCGATGCAAGAAGTTGGAAGATTTGAATAAGCCGGGTGGGCGGGGTCTTTGTTTATGCTGCCCGCATTCACCAGTCAGCGATAGGTGTGCATAGAGTCAATGGATGGGAGGCAGGTTCGTGTGATGGACTGGGCTGTCTTCATGACTCTCTGAAGTTTCATGAGGTCTTGGGACGAGCAGTTACCATACCGGGTGTGAGGCAGCCAGATAAGATGCTTTCTATGGTGCATCCATAAAAGGGGGCAGCATGGTAGCATTGTGGATAGCACCATTGCTTCACAGCTCCAGGGTCCCAGGATCGGTTCCGGCTTGGGTCACTGTCTGTGCGGAGTCTGCACATCCTCCCCGTATGTGCGTGGGTTTCCTCCGGGTGCTCCGCCTTCCTCCCACAGTCCAAAGATGGGCGGGTTAGGTGGATTTGCCATGATAAATTGCCCTTAGTGTCCAAAATTGCCCTTAGTGTTGGGTGGGGTTATTGGGTTATGGGGATAGGGTGGGTGTTTACCTTGGGCTGGGTGCTCTTTCCAAGAGCCGGTGCAGACTCGATGGGCCGAATGGCCTCCTTCTGCACTGTAAATTCTATGATAATCTATGAGTTACTGTGGACATGCGGAATTTCCTTAGCTTTCTGAGGACGTATAGGCGCTGTTGTGCTTTCTTGGTGGTAGCCTCGATGTGGGTGGACCAGGACAGATTTTTGGAGATGTGTGCCTCTAGGAACTTGAAGCTGTTAACCATCTCCACCTCGGCCCCGTTGATGCTGACAGGGTTGTGTACAGTATTTTGCGTTCTGAATTCAATGTCTAGCTCTTTAGTTTTGGTGGCATTGAGAGATAGATTGACGTCGTTGCACCACTCCAGTAGGTTCTCAATCTCCCTCCTGTATTCTGAATCGTCGCTATTCGCGATCCGGCCCACCATTGCCGTGTCCTCAGCAAACGTTTAGATGGAGTTCGAACCAAATTGTGCCACGCAGTTGTGTGTGTACAGAGAGTATAGGAGGGGGGGCTAAGTACGCGGCCTTGCAGGGCCCCGGTTTTGAAGACTATTCTGGAGGAGGTGTTGTTGTTTATTCTTACTGATTGTGGTCTGTGGTCAGAAACTTGAGCATGCAATTGCAGAGTGAGGAGCCACGTCCTCGGTTTTGGAGCTTTGATATGAGTTTGGCTGGGATTATGGTATTGAAGGCGAAGCTGTAGTACTCCTCAATGTTATCCTTAATAAATGACTCTAAAACCTTACAAATAACCGAAATCAGGCTAAACGGACGATAATTTTCCGTCTTCTGCCTCCCTCCCTCCTTATTCAGAGTGTTAAATTTGCAATTTTAACCTCCGCAGTGGACCTCACTGCCGATAATGATTCCTGAAAGATCACCACCAATGCCTGCACAATCTCCTCAACTGTCCCCGTCAGAAAGCAAGTGTGTGGTGGAAATGGTCTGGGTGACTAATCCGTCCCCACACCTTTTCTTTTCCCAAACACTGTATCCTTAGTAATGACCCCTCACTCACTTCTGCCCCCTGATTCTCTAGCCGTTCTCGTGTCTCATTGGTGTCTTCCACTGTGAAGACGGATGCCAAGTACCTTTCAGATTCTCTTCCAATTCCTTTTTCTCAATTAGTACTTCCGCAGCGTCATTTTCCAGTTGTCCAATGTCTATTCTGAGATCTCTTATCTTTTATATTTAGAATAAAACGCATGCAACTTTATTCTATGTTGATAGCTAACTTACACTCATATTAAGAACATAAGAACTAGGAGCAGGAGTAGGCCATCTGGCCCCTCGAGCCTGCTCCACCATTCAATGAGTTCATGGCTGATCTTTTGTGGAGTCAGCTCCACTTTCCGGCCCGAACATCATAACCCTTAGTCCCTCTATTCTTCAAAAAACTATCTCACTTTTTCTTAAAAACATTTAATGAAGGAGTCTCTACTGCTTCACTGGGCAAGGAATTCCATAGATTCACAAGCCTTCTGGTGAAGATGTTCCTCCTAAACACAGTCCTAAATCTACTTCCCCTAATTTTGAGGCTATGCCCCCTAGTTCTGCTTTCACCCACCAGTGGAAACAACCTGCCCTCATCTGGAAACTCTGGCACCTGGAAAATATTGTATCTACTCCTTCCAAATAAATATGAAATTAATAGTTCTATATATTTTAGTAGTGAATTCAGTTCTCAGATACTTAGCATTGTGTCCGTGTTTTGTTCTTTTGTTATTCATTTTTTATCATCTGCTGAATTTTACTTTAAGTGTTGTTTTTTCGCCCACATCAGGTTGGATGAACCACATAAATCATGGGCAGCTCGGGTGAATTCTTGTCTCGTAGATTTCGCTGAAGATTACACATTGGTCATCAGACTCGCAAGGACGATCACGATGATGACTCATGTTTTGATCACTAACGAAGATGACCAAGTTAGCAAGTGTTATTATTCTTGCTTCTAACCTATTCTTTAAACCACTCTCCACCCGTGGTGATATTTGACGAATCTTTCACTGAACGAACGTTTGGAATCAATTCTCCTCAATCCTTTTTTGTTTTCCACATCTAAGTTATCAGGTATAAATTCAGCCGCAACCAGATTTTGAGGCCTGCTCCAAATTGTGGACGTGAAAGTCTGTTTTCAGTTAAGCATCCGTGTTTAAATTGATGCTTCTGGGGAAGAGGCGGCAGCTGAGGATACACAGTGTATCACAGTCATGGAAGTGGTGAAACGGCACGCAATACCTCCATTCAGACCACAAGCTTGGCTGTGAGCTTCCGATTCATTTAATTCTCTACCTTGTTCAAACTGTGAACTTCTCTGCTTAGCCTGCTGCCCTGTCTCAATGAAATCTCGGGGATCAGCTCCATGTCGAAAAGACTAGGTAATCCAGAGGTTTGGATGAAGAAAGAACTAGATTGGATGTAGAAAACAGAGAGGAACAGTGGAAGGGAGCTTTTCTGAATGTGGATCTGTAGCCACTGGTGTTCCACAGGGATCAGTTTTGGCACCACTGTTTGTAATACATATAAATAATCTGGAGGAACATGTACATGGTCTTATTAGAAAGTTTGCAGATGACATTACATAGCTTGAGTTGAGTCTTTAACCAGGTTTATCTTCACCGACGTGCCTGACCTGCTGAACTGCTCAAGTATGTGTTATTACTGTGTCAGATCTCCAGTATGTGGGTTTGAATTGAATCGTTATTATTAAACCTGCTCCGTGCAGTGGAAAAAGGTCAGTTCATCCGTCTCCATGTGCTGTACAATTCTTTTAATTGTCCAGATTGTTTGAGAATTGAGGTCGTGAAGTGAACTGTCTGAGAATGCAGCAAAATAGAGAGAGATTGGAGAGTTGGGTTGAGAAATTGCAGATGGAGTACAATCCGGTCAAATGCGAGGTAATGCATTTTGGAAGATAAAATCCCGCTGTGAATTATGCATTAAATTAGACCTTTGGGACGATTGTCATAAGAGGGAACTGGGCGTTCAGGTCCATCCTTCCATGAAAGTGGCAAAGCAGGTGGATAATGTGGCGAACAAGACATACAGCATGCTTGCCTTCATGGGCCGGGCATTGAGTACAGGAGTTGGCAGGTCATGTTACTGTTGTATTAAACGTTAGCTAGTCCACATTTGGAATATCGCAGCAGTTGTGGTCGCCACACGACCAGAAGGACGTGGAAGCCTATGAGAGAGTACACACAAGCTTTACGAGTCTGTTGCCTGGTCTGGAGGGTGTTAGCTGTTGTAGAGAGCTTGAATAAATTCGTCTTTTTTCCATTGGAAAGACGGAGGCTGAGGAGTCACATGACTGAGGTTCAAAATTACGAGAGGTATCGACAATGTGAATAGTCAGAAGCCTCAATTACAAGCGGGCACAAGTTCATGGTGAGAGGGCGATGCCTAGGGGCGATGTTCGGGGAACGTTTTGTCACCTAAATATTGGTGGGTCGCTGGAACGAGTCGCCAGTGGAGGTGGTGGAGTCCGGAACGATAGCAGTGTTTCAGATGTATCTTGATAGGCTGATGAACGGGCGGGTAATGGAGGATACAGTGTCAGTTGGTGCTGTACTGGGAGAGCACAATTCAGTGAGAATTACAGGACAGTCTTTAAAAATTGTAAATATCTATCCCATAATATCATTGTTTTCTGGAACTGTTTTAGAGGAAGCGGCACTGGAACTGCACATGCCAGAGTGATTTACTGGACAGTCTGTAAGTGCATCAGTATCCCATGACATAAAACCCACCGACAGCCATCCTGAACAAGACCCCTTTATCCTGACACTATGCCTTCTGCCAATCAGACAATCATCTATCTACGCCAGTATCTTGCCCGCAACACCATAGTCTATTATCTTATTTAGCAACCTCCTGTACGGCACCTTGTCAAAGGCCTTCTGGAAATGCTAGTACATCACGTCCACTTGTTCTCCTCTGTCCAACTTCCTCGCCAACTCCTCGGTGAATTCTAACAGATTTGGTAGGCACAACTACCCCTTGGCGAAGTCGTTTCTCTCTGTTTTTATCATGAAATATTTTGTTCTTCAATGTTGTTGGTCTCCACCCTCTCACAGATCTCCTTTGTTCATCCTGACCACTGCTCACTTCCGCCAGTTTATTTACTCTGACATTTCTTAAATTCTTCAGTTATGATGGAAGAACATCTTGAACTGAATCTTTAACCAGGTTTATCTTCACCGACGTGCCTGACCTGCTGAACTGCTCAAGTATGTGTTATTACTGTGTCAGATCTCCAGTGTGGGTTTGAATTGAACCGTTATTATTAAACCTGCTCCGTGCAGTGGAAAAGGGCAGTTCACCCGTCTCCATGTGCTGTACAAATCTTGCAATTGTCCAGAATGTTTGAGAATTGTTGTGGGACAGGTGAGTTTGGAACTATATATATTTGATTTGAATACATTGTGTTTGATTGATTCTGGTGTTTTTCTACAGACTGGCGCTTGGAGAATTGCATCACCAGGGCTCCCAGGGAAGAGGTATGTTTTTATATTCGTGTTGTGAAAAAGAATACGATGAGCTGCTTTGTGTTCCTTCTGCCATCCGCTGTGTCACGCAAGCCAGCATGACTTGTCCATCCCTAAATTTCCCGAGAACTCATTGTCCAACTCGGCCATTTCAGAGAAAAGGAACTATTAACCAGGATTCTGGGAACCTGCACTCAAATGTAGTCCAGAGCAGGAGCCAATCATTACTTTAAACAATAAGGAAAGAGAGATTTTCTCGGCACAGTGGCTAACTGCAGTTGCGTTGAAGCCCATAAACTAGATCAGTCATGTTACAGGAGATTCCCCCTTGTGGAACCATCTATCTCATGGTATCATTGTCTCTGTCTGAATGGGCTCCCAGAAAAGAGTTATTTTTATCGTTTACTGCTGTGAACAGAATATAACGAGCTGTTTTTTTGTTCCTTCTGCCATGTGCCATCTTACACATGGCCAGCATAATTTATCCATCCCTAAATTTCCCGAGACATCAATGTCTAACTCGGCCTTTATCTGCGTCCACATTCTCCTGTCACTCACCACCCTCTGTGCAAAATACCTGCCTCGCACAGCTGCTGTAAAAATTGACTCACCCACATTAAAGCTATGGCCCCTGGTGACTGACCTCTCCACCCTGGGAATGAGATCCTGCAAGTCCACTCTATCGATGCTTCTCATAACCTTGTAGACCTGTATCAGGTCACACATCAACCTCCGCAGTCCTAATGAAAAGAATCCGAGTCTATTCAGCCTCTCCGCTTAGCGACCTGCATTGTACACAATATTCCAAATCGGCCAGACCAAGTTTCTGGACAACTGCAGCATGACTTGCCAGTTTTTATATTCGATGACCCGTCCAATGAAGGAAAGCATTTCATATGCTTTCTTGACTACCTTTCCACTTGTTTTGCCACTTTCAAAACTCTCTGAACTTTAAGACAGAGATGGAAAGATAATGAAGTCGTTGGGATGATTGGTTCTATGAAGCTCTTATATTTTATAGTTTTAGCGGGTTATATCTCGCGATAGATATTTGCACAGTTACAGGCTGTCCAGTAATCTTCACTGTCTTCTGCTGTCCCAAAACAGCTGTCCATGAGACAGCCAGAGAGAAGCAATGATACAATGAGATAGATATTTGCACATGTAGTGTCAAGTGCTTCGCACTGTCCTCTGCAGTCCTGGTACAGATCTCTCAGCAATAGTTAGAGAGATGCAACGATGCTCTGTGATAGATATTTACACAGACATTGCCCAGTATTTCTCACTGTCCTGTGCTGTCGCGGTGCCTCTCTGTAACAATAAGAGTGAAGCAATGATACCATGTGATCGATATTTACAAAGTTACAGACTGTCCAGAAATTCCCACTGCCCTTTGCTGTCTCAAGTCAGCTCCCCTGAGGACAACCTGCGAGAAGCAATGGTCCTGTGCGATAGATATTTACACAACGACTGTCCAGTAGTTCTCACTGCGCTGTGTTACCCAGTACAGCCTCGTCTGAAACCGGTACTGCTCAGAGGGATATTTACTGGCACAGCACTGGTCAGTCAGAATTACTGGGCCTTCTCCGTCTTCCATTGCTTCTCTCCGTCTGTTTCAGACGCGCGACAACGCAGAATCGCCGAGCAGAAACTTATAGCCAAGTTCCGCACACATGAGTGCGGCCTCAACCGGGACCTGGGATTCATGTCGCATTACATTCATCCCCCACCATCTGGCCTGCGAAATCCTACCAACTGTCCTGGCTTGACACAATTCACAACTCTTTAACCTGGGGTTACCCCATCTCAGGATCTGTGAAGATTTAATCACCTGCTAATGCTCGCATTCCAAGCATTGTCTGGCATCTTTGAATTTGTCTATATATGTGTTGCTGGAACATACCTCTTCATTCACCTGAGGAAGGAGCAGCGCTCCGAAAGCTAGTGACATCGAAACAAACCTGTTGGACTTTAACCTGGTGTTGTAAGACTTTGTACTGTTTCAGAGGGGTATTTGCTGGGACAGCACATGCCATTCAGAACTACTGGGCATTCTCCGTGTTCCATTGCTTCTCTCTGTCTGTTTCAGAGGGTGCTGAACTGGGTCAGCACAGGTCAGTGAGAATTACAGCACAGCCTCAGTCTCTATTAAAACATCCAGGATTCTGCGAGGCCTGCATAGAGTTGATTTGGAGAAGATGTTTCCACTTGTACGAAAAACTAGAACCATTGGACACAATCTCAGACTAAATGGGTGATCCTTTTAAACAGAGATGAGGAGGAATTTCTTCATCCAGCGGGTGGTGAATCTGTGGAACTCTGCAGCAGAAGGATGTGGAGGCCAAATAACTGAGTGTGTTTAAGACAGAGATGGATATGCCCTTGATTAATAAGTGGATCACGGGTTCTAGGCAGAAGGCAGGAGAATGGGGATGAGAAAAATAGCAGCCATTCTTGAATGGCGGAGCAGACTCGATGGGCCGAGTGGCCTAATTCTGCTACTATGTCTTATTGTCTTATAGCAAGAAGTCTTATAACACCAGGTTTAAGTCCAACAGGTTTGTTTCGAATCACTAGCTTTCGGAGCACTGCTCCTTCCTCAGGTGAATCAAGGAGCTGCGCTCCGAAAGCGAGTGATTCGAAGCAAACCTGTTGGACTTTAACACGGTGTTGTAAGACTTCTTACTGTGCACACCCCAGTCCAATGTTGGCACCTCCACATTATGGTCTTATGGTTTTATGCTGCCTCAGGAAACTAAGGAAACTCGGCATGTTGACTCTTACTAATTTTTGCAGATGCATCATGGAAAGCATCTGGTCTGGCTTCGTCACAGCCTGGTATGGCAACTACTCGGCCTAAGGCCATATAAAACTACAGAGAGTCGTGAACACAGCCCAGTCCATCACACGAACCTGCCCCCATCCATTGATTCTGTCGACAGCTGTCGCTGCATTGGCGAAGTGAAGCTGGCAGCATAATCAAATATCCCCGAGTGGCTTACTCACTCTTCTAACGTATTTCACCGGACAGGAGAGTCAGAAGTCTGACACACGCGCTAACAGATTCAAAAATAGCTTATTCCCTCAGTTATCAGAATCATGGATGACCCTCTGTGGACTGATCTGTTCTCCTCACACATCTTCTCTACTGAGCAGCACTGTACTCCTGGATACTTCACCCGATGCCTGTGTCTATGTATTTACATTGTGTATTTATGCATGCTCTCTGTTTTTTATGTCTGGAATGATCAGTCTGCACTGTACGCAGCATAATACTTTTCACTGCACTTCGGTACACGTGACAATAAACAACATCCAATCCAATCTCAAGCCACTCTTACACGGCCAAGCTACAGTATGATGTCTTACAGCACCAGGATAATGTCTAACGGGTTTGTTTCCAATCACGATCTTTCGGAGCGCAGCTCCTTCCTCGGGCGTTCTGAACGCCAGTGATTGGAACCAAACCTGGTGGAGTTTAACCTGGCGTTGTAAGCCTTCTTACTGTGCAGACCCGTGCCCAACTCCGGCAGCTCCACATCATGGCTCAGCTAGACCGGGTTAATATTCTACTTCATTGTGATATAAAAAGTGTTGGATTGAAAGGGGTTAGCTGACCCTATTTGTTCAGTGACTGTAATTTATGTCAGTCTCCATGGATCCTAATTGTGTCAGTGGAGGCTTTTCCTCTGCTATTAATAATGGAGTCATTTCAATGTGTTCTCCCAAACTGTAGTGTGGGCACCAGCTTCAACACTGACAGAGATCAGTGGCTTCAGAGATACCGAGAGGAGGGATCAGAATCTGAGATCGATCGAGTGGAATATTCCAGCAATGGACCAGAGTCTGAGAACAATCGTAGCCGAGGGTCTTTTTTTTTTCTCAAGATTGGACTTTTTTGGCATTCAAAGTTCAATGTGCACTCTTGTGGAAAAAACTAGCCAAAACTTCGAGGTTTCTCAAAGGTCTTTTATTATAACACGAAGTTCGCGGAGGGAGTTAGAGTGACCACCGTCCTTCTAATTGTCCCCACCTTGCAAGAGTATAGCAGTACTTTATATGGTTTAATAAGCAATATTTAGAAAAAACGAGGCATTCCTTTGATAAGCCCAGACACAGAAAAGCGAGCAGGATTAAACAACAGGCCTTGAATTCCCAGCCTAAGAACAATAATAATTGTCTACTCTCAGCAAAATGTGCAGCTGTGCACTTGTTTAGATAGTCTGACCTTCTGCCTATTACATGCAGAACTTCTTGACTGAAATAAAGCTAATATCTCCATCATGCTTTGCCAAGTGCCTATTGCCATGAAATATAGTCAAGCAGCCGGTTAAGAAGGAACACAGGGTACTAAGGCAATTAATCCGCCAACTAAAGTTCCTTCTACAATTCCCTCCTTGTTGATCATATGATCAACGCATTGTTAGTACATCACTGTGTCCTCAGCAGCAAAGGGTGGGTTATAATGTACGGGGAATGGGCGTATGATAGACACCTGTTTGTTAAGAGGCTGGAACCATGGAGGCAAAGCTGACATCCGCGCCCCCATGTCCTGACAACATCCTGAGCAACATTTAAACAGTAACCATACGACAATCAGCATTACAATAATGATTACAATCTAAATCACAATCCTCTGTCCGAATGTTCCCAACCATCCAAAGCCAAAGTCCCATCCCTCATCCTCATGCAATCGTGCTACCTCTCGACGAATGTGATCCACCAGGTTATCAATTTTCTCTGAGTTATCCGGGATGTATGTGCAGCAGTCACTGCCAATCAGGGCACAAGTACCTCCCTTCTCTGCTAACAAGAAATCAAGGGCCATCCTATTCTGTAGGGCAACTGCTCTTATAGCAACCATTTCAGTCTCTATTTGATGAACAGCTTCCGCAGTGTCATTAGCTACCTGCTCAAGGATGTCTCTTAATTCGCGTAGTTCGTATGCATTCCTAATGGTGGCATCATGATTCCCAGCATTTGTGCCCATGTCATAACACTGCGTGTCGTACTGTGATGTGGATGGTCCTTTAGTTGTTGGACGTGATGTACATAAGACACTACGTATCCCAAATAGCAGGAGCCCTCCCAATTTTCTGGTAACCATGGGTACGCCTTGCGTCCACAGATAAAGTATGTGCTGTTATATGCTATATGATATATGTTATATGCTATATGCGGTCAGTCTAATCGGATCCCCTCCTAGGGGCCTCCATTAGTACGATTTTCAACCGCTGACCAGTCAAAGATGAATAGCCCTTTAACTGTAAGGCGGGGCATAGGGGGTTGCCAATTCAAGGTCTGGTCGCACTGACTTGTGCCGACTGGGTAGGTCCCATATCTTTTATGTTTCCTAAAGCATATGCTACCTTTTGGAACTCCAGTATAATTGGGAAGGATCAAACAGGGCGGCTGACGTGTCACATTAAATCTAGGCCACCACCATCCTTTAAACCTAATCATCTCGTATCCAGCTGATCTCCAATCTAACATATCTGTGTATCTTCTCCACGTCCTGTACTATTTTGTCTCAGAGTCTATTCTGCTATCTCTTTACTGCCAAAGGGGATAGGTTGCACAGGGAAGCCCTCCTCCAAGCATCTGGGAATTTGTGTACAAACCCAACAACTGAATTTATTTACCCTCTCTGCGTATGAGTGGGACATGTATATCAAGGTGTTAGTGTTCAGTTTACCCTCTACATGATGTTGGAGTAATATGATAATATAAAAACATCAACGCCGTCATTCTCTTCAGGTTAGCGTCTCACTAGTACTCTCAAAGTTCTGTATGATGTAGTTTACACGAGTTGCGTGGATCCCATCTGGCTTTTCTTTTACTTTAACGGCTGTTCGGGTTGTTAGCAGCACTTAGTCGGGTCCATTCCACCTGGGAGAAAAATAATCTTTGTTCAGTGCTTTCACATACACTTGATCTCCAGGTTTTCAGGGCATTTCCCTCTTTTGGACGCATCTGAACCTTTTGCACCTTTTCATGTTTTTTTTTTCAACGGTTTCACACATGGCCTGGGCATACTTTAGTGATGCCTCATCTGCCCATATTATGGGTACTGCCGCTGGAGTCATTGGGGGTTTAGTTCCAGTTGACATGGGACGTTCCAATTATTTTCTCATCCGGGGTTAAACCCGTATTACGATTTCTCAGATTTCTCAAGGCATACATTACTATGGGTCTGGCATCTGGCCACAGCAGCCCATTTTGTTGACACACTTTTGTAACTGCAGTTTTAATTATTCCATTTGCCCTTTCCACCGTTCCTGAGGATTGGGGCTGATTGGGGATATGCAATTTCCAGTCAAATCGCATGGCTTCTGTTCGGGCTTTGGTCAATTTGCTAGTGAAATGAGTTCCCTGTCACTGTTAATACCCATTGGTATCACAATCGCAGGATATTCGTCCTTTAACACTTCAGTTGTCTGATTTTCCATTGGCTTATCAACTCCCACCTGCGATCCAGCTCTATCATTACCCAAGATAAACTGTATTCCTGGACACGATAATTTCTCTATTCCTCCTACTACCACTTCGCCATTCTTCGCTGGATTTTCCAACCTCACCTTATATAATGGAACACTGCTCCCCTCACCCTGAATTCCACATATTACCACCTTTTCTGGCAACATTGATCCCAGAGTACATAACTCCTCATCCCTTACCATCAAAGATTGACTAGTTCCCGTATCTCTTAAAATTGTGACTTCTTTGCCTACAGCACCTGATACACATGAGTAAACTTTACCCACACAAGTAAATTCTTTAAAAAGAACTGGCACCTTCTTATCAATCACCTCTTGAACAGGCTGTACAATATTTTGCAACTCCTTCGCTTCACTTGGGCTTTCCTTTACCACTTTCTCAAACCCCACTGTCTTATCCTGTTTTACCATATCAGCCTTCCCAGTGCTTTTCTTCAACCACCAACACTGTGACTTCACATGGCCTAGTTTATTACAGTGAAAATAATTGAAACTTTTCACTTATGTTCCACCCTCCTGGATTTCTTTTTTAATCTGAGGTACACTCTCTTTATTGTCTCCCATCACATCACCTTTACCTTTGCCACTTGAGTGTTTCTCATGTCCCCCGTTTCTATCCCTCACCAGCTGAAATTGATGTCGGAAACCAAGCTTTGATTTATGAACTAATTCATAATCACCTACCATTTCTGCTGCTAATCTCGCAGTTTTAACCCTCTGTTCTTCCATATGAGTTCTCACTACATCAGGAATTGAATTTTTAAACTCCTCCAAAAGTCTAGTTTCTCTGTGAGCTTCATACGTTTGGTCTATTTTCAAAGCCCTTAACCACCTAACAAAATTGTCTAGATAGCAATCTACTTTTAACGAAGAGTGATGCTCCTGTAGGGAGGCTTGCTCCTGTGTCTGTTTTAACTTTGGTTCCGTTATGGTGGATGGAAGTTCAATTACAGCCGCTTGCAGTTGTGGCTGATGTTTGAGAGCCCCTTCCTTTGCTATGTTAGAGCAAATCTATTGCCGCATGAGACTTCATCGTCTGCGATAGTATGAGCTTCACACTTTAAAACGGCTATCTTGCTGGGCAGCTGAACCGCATCTAGTAAATTTAAAACCAATTTAGCATGTTTAATAGGTTGGCCGGAGGAAGTTATGAATCCCCTATTTTTCCATAACTGGCCATAATCATGTACTACCCCAAAAGCGGATCGGGAATCAGTATAACTATTGACTGTTTTATTTCTAGCTCGAATACATGCTTTAGTAAGGGCAAACTATTCGGCCACTTGAGCAGACTTTCCCGAAAGCAGAGCAAAAGCTTCCACAATCTTGAATGGAGTTACTATTGCATCGCCGGCCAGGAGGGTCAGATCATTTGGTCGGTTTGCTGACCCATTGGTGAGAAAGATGATGTCTGGATTTTCTCGTGGGTGACTCAATAAATCAGGTCGAGAGGTTGTGGTGGCTTCAACCAATAGTAAACAGTCATGATCATCCATATGTTCTGTTTCCAAGGGTGCGGGTAAGAGTGTAGCAGGGTTGACAGCTGGCGCTCGCTTGTAGGTAAAGTTGGTTTTAGAGAGGATTACTTCGCACCCAGTGTGTCGAGCCGCAGTAAAATGCTACGTTGTGGATGAATTAAGCAGCAGCAAAACTGATTTTTTTTCTACTATGGCCGCTGTGGCTGCTACTGCTCTTCAGCAATTTGACATACCCTTTACCACACCGGGTAATAGTCAAGGCGTCTTTTCCCTCCTCAATGCTCTTGCACCAGGACCCCTGTTGCAAATCCCCCTGCTTCATTCACATAAAGAGTAAAGGGTTTGCTGAAATTAGGAAGTCCCAAGGCAGCGGCGCTAATCATGGCTTGTTTCAAATTACGAAATGCTTGCTCCCTCTCTGGGATCCAGGTAACAACTGAAGGGGCATCCTGTAGGGTAGCCTTTCGCAATACTGTGTCCATCGCTCTATAGTCCAGTATCCACTGCCTGCAATAGCCCACCATTCCGAGGAAGGTAAAGGTTTCCTTTTCCGTGCGTGGTGTTGGTACCCTTGCTACAGCCGGTATTCTTTCAGACCCAAGCCTCCGCTGTCCTTGCTGCAGCTGAAATCCAAAATACGGAACTGTCTCCTGACAGAATTGCAGGTTGTCCATTGAGACCCTATGCCCTCTTTCTGCCAGATGTGATAATAACACAAGGGTATTCTGTTGACAAACTAGCCCTCCCTCTGAGGCTATCAATAAATTGTCATCATATTGAGGGACTGTTGAGCCTGCAGACAACTGGCACTCGTCCAAGTCACTTTTAATACTGTTAATTCCGATATGTAGGGTAAATTGATGTTGACCTTCCGGGTGCAATGGTATGGAGAAAAAGGCTGAGAAAGTATCCTTGTTGGTGGTATAGAAGACAAAATGACATTTATGTCCGGCACCAATGGAAAATAGTGATAACAATTTTATTGATGGCTCAAAGATCTTGCACAAAGCACCACTCGTTGGGACTTCCTACCTTTGGAATGGGGAGTATAGGGGTGTTACGGGGGCTTTGTGTTCTCTTCAGCACCCCTTGCTGTAATAGTGCATTGGTCACTCCCTCTATCTCTTTTTCTGCTTCCGGTGCCAACCTGTATAGTTTTAGGCAGGGCAGGGCAACGTTCTTCTGTATCTGCACCCTATGCGCTGGGGCAGAATGTACTTTTCCAACATGATTTTTATGTTGGGGCCCGTAGATGTGCCAGTACCTGGGCCAGGATTGAAGGGAGCAAATGATGGCTCTCTCGGGGAGGTTGTTGTCTTTCAAATGTAGTGGGTCATTGCTCCTCTTTCCAGGTCACTTTCCCATCCTGTTTGCCATAAAATTCTATCAGGCAATTTCGTCCGTCCATTTCAATATAAATCCCATGTATTACTTTTTTCTTTTGGCCTCTTTGATCACTTCTCCTATTTGCTTTGCTTTAGCGGGATGTCTTACGGCCAATGTTAAATGGGGTTCTGAAGGTAAACCCATCCTAAAAAGGTCCCTCTGACTATAGGTCAACTGTACTAACATTCCTAATCCCACAACACCGAAAAATAAAAAGGAGTGACATGTAATGAGGTCTGCTTTCCTAAGTGACTTTGTGTTTGTAAATTGTATGCGTGTTCATCCTCACGAGCATACCAAGCCGTGCAATGGGTCACTATATTCTCTCATCTGGACTCTAACAAGTGTTTTAGTAGCTGTGCCCAAGGGTCATTAATCTTTTGTAAGACTTCCTACAGTTTTTAATTTTTTTTTTTAACAGTGGTATTGTAAGGGTTCAAGTTCAGCTTCCAGCAGAGAACACAGACACAGAGCGATCGGGCGCAGTCTCAGAAGTTATTACATGTTTCAGCTGATGAGCTCATATTTGAGACAGTTCTATAAACATTCCATTACCAATGCGATGTATTACCCTTCCTAATTTGCAGAGCGTCTGTCTGCCTAATAGGTTCAGGTGTCGCTAGTTGCGGTACATCCTTCCTGGGGGTTAATTGCCCCTTGGCCCCTTGCACGATAGCCTCTTTCCCTTTATTTCCAACCAGTGTTCGAGGGACTCATTTCCTTCATTCAAACGATTATCATTATTGGGAACCCAGCCCCCATTTATGTCGCGTGGGACTGCAATCCCAAAGCTTCAAAGCAAAGATGCACCATAAGAGTACTTTAGAAGCAGCAACACCCCCTGGGAGGAGGCTATACATAGTACACATTTAAGTCAATTTCCAATGATTGATTTTATAGGCATTAGCTAGTCTTCGAGACGTATATTTTTTCTTTGTCAATTCAGAAAAGATCAACTGTCTGCTGAAATGGTTAATGTTTCCTGCAGAATCTAAGGGGCAGAGAACTTGGCATGATGCCATTTACGTTTTTTCACGTAATCTAAAAACGTATTCATATTCAATTACTTTCATTCGTAAAGGCACTTTCTTTCTTTTAAACTGATCGTAATTTCCAATGTTACCGTTCATTAGAGAAATCTCAACAAAAATCACTGAAGTTATAATCTCTGACTCACACAGACAGACGATAAAAAATACAACCCACTTCATGCTTTGACTAAAATTAATTGGTTAAACAAAACACACAGATTCTCACAGCTCACAAATATCACAGTTAACCGTTAGCCTTATCTCACGGCGACAGACAAATCTCGCTTTTACCTTAATCTTCGATTTACTTTTACTCCCCTGTTTTTTTCTCCGAAAGGGGGTCAGCTTCATTAGATTCCTATGCGGGACATATAGGTTTACCAACCTCATTCCGTTGCTTTACGATTGTTTCTTTTCATTGTCTTACTCATTTTGACTCCCTTATCTGTCCTCTTTCAGGAGTTCACCTTCTTTCTCGCTCCGGATATCTTTACCGAGGCTTTGGGACGACTTGTGAGGGAGCGGCGAGTTTAGTGCTCATCGACCCTTCTGCAAAATACGTTAGAACATATAAATAACAATAACAACAACCGCGGAAATCGGACATCATTTACAAATACTACAGGGAGCGCACACCGCTGTTTATCATTTCACGAACCTCGAAGTCTTTTTTTATTTATTTCAGTCTCTAAGGCACCTTTTTCTTCCCATGCAGCTATCATTAATTTATCAACTAAGATAACTCTCCGAGCATGAGTCACTGGCCGGTAATTAAGGCTGCCGAGCCGCAGACCCCCCCTTTCAGCTGGGGTCGCGCTATAGCTCTCTCCCTTTCAGCTGAGAGAGTCCTGTTTAGAGATTCGTTTCGGGGTTCACGTCCCGTTAAATTAGGAAAACTGCAATTCTTTTGACAAAGAAAAAATATACGTCTCGAAGAATGGCTCATGCCTATAAAATCAATCATTGGAAATTGACTAAATTTGTCGTGAAAATCATAATAAAGATAAATTCCTCGAGGTTCGATTTAAGGAAATTTATTTACACAAATATACTTGTGGAGAGAGAGTGTTTCAGCTGCAAAGCCAAGGCACTGCGCTCTGAGTTATGCAGTCAAAAACCATTATATTTATAGGTTGAAAGAAACAACTTTGAAGAGATAAAGCTTGGGAACATACGCTAGACGAAATATGAATGTTTTGCTCTTGGTTTAAAAACAATTCGAGTCCGCATTTTGTTGTCCTTCGGAAGAACAACTTATTATCATAATAAGGCCAGTACCACATACTGGGCAGTATTTGGTTTACATTACTTGACCTCCTTATTTTTGCTCAAAAGCAGTGTTAAAATATAGTTAATATTACCAGCATGCTTCTAAATTGGTAACTCATTAACTTCCTTCCACACTTACCGACACACAAAGAGTTAAGTTTCTCCCAGCTACTGCTAATTGGAGCAGTTTCCTTCCCAGCCAATCAGGTCACTGCTTTGCTGTGATGTCACTCTTCAAGGTAAGATTTTAAAGTTTTGAAAGAGGAAAACTTACCTTCCTGACTGACCCCTGGCCACTGCTCCTGCCGAAAATCTGACGGCCACTTCTCCGGCAGCTGTGTCCCCGCCGCACTCCTCGCGCTCTTTTATCCTCTCTCCCCGCTCCCCTCCTCGGGCCCTTTGATCCTGTGTACCCGCCGCTCTCCTCGCACTCTTCCACTGTCTCCCCGCCGCTCTTTTATCGTGTGTCCCCACAGCTCTCCTCGCCCTCTTTCCCTGAGTCTACGCCGCTCTCCTCGCTCTCATTCCGAGTCTCCGCAGCTCTCCTCGCGCTCTTTCACTGAGTCTCCGCCGCTCTCCTCGCGCTCTTTCACTGAGTCCCCGCCGCTCTCCTCGCGCTCTTTCACTGAGTCACCGCCGCTCTCCTCGCGCTCTTTCACTGAGTCTCCGCCGCTCTCCTCGCGCTCTTTTACTGTGTCCCCGCCGCTCTCCTCGCGCTCTTGCACTGAGTCTCCGCCGCTCTCCTCGCGCTCTTTCACTGAGTCCCTGCCGCTCTCCTCACGCTCTTTCCCTGAGTCTCCACCACTCTCCTCGAGCTCTTTCACTGAGTCTCCGCCGCTCTCCTCGCGCTCTTTCACTGAGTCTCCGCCGCTCTCCTCGCGCTCTTTCACTGAGTCCCCGCCGCTCTCCTCGCGCTCTTTCCTTGAGTCTCCACCGCTCTCCTCGCGCTCTTTCACTGAGTCTCCGCCGCTCTCCTCGCGCTCTTTCACTGAGTCCCCACCGCTCTCCTCGCGCTTTTTCACTGCGTCCCTGCCGCTCTCCTCGCACTCTTTCCCTGAGTCTCCGCCGCTCACCTCGCCGCCCTCTTTCACTGAGTCTCCACTGCTCTCCTCGCGCTCTTTCATTGAGTCCCCGCCGCTCTCCTCGCGCTTTTTCACTGAGCCTCCGCCGCTCTTCTCGCACTCTTACACTGTGTCCCCGCCGCTCTCCTCGCGCTCCGCAGATCTCTTCGCGCTCTTTCCCTGAGTCTCCGACGCTCTCCTCGTGCTCTTTCACTGAGTCCCCTCCATTCTCCTCGCACTCTTTCACTGAGTCTCCGCCTCTCTCCTCACGCTCTTTCACTGAGTCTCCACAGCTCTCCTCGCGCTCTTTCACTGAGTCCCCGCCGCTCTCCTCGCGCTCTTTCCCTGAGTCTCCGCCGCTCTCCTCGCGCTCTTTCACTGTGTCTCCGCAGCTCTCCTCGCGCTCTTTTATCCTGTGTCCCCGCCGCTCCCCTTGCGCTCTTTCACTGAGTCTCCGCCGCTCCCCTCGCGCTCTTTCGCTGAGTCTCCGTCGCTCTCCTCGCGCTCTTTCACTGTGTCCCCGCCGCTCTCCTCGCCCTCTTTCACTGAGTTCCCGCCGCTCTCCTCGAAGCTCTTTCACTGAGTCACCGCCGCTCTCCTTGCGCTTTTTCACTGAGCCTCCGCCGCTCTCCTCGCGCTCTTTCACTGTGTCCCCGCCGCTCTCCTCGCGCTCTTTCACTGAGTCTCCGCCGCTCTCCTCGCGCTCTTTCACTGAGTCCCCGCCGCTCACCTCGCGCTTTTTCCCTGAATCTCCGCCGCTCTCCTCGCGCTCTTTCACTGAGTCTCCGCCGCTCTCCTCGCGCTCTTTCACTGAGTCCCCGCCGCTCTCCTCGCGCTCTTTCCCTGAGTCTCCGCCGCTCTCCTCGCACTCTTTCACTGAGTCTCCGCTGCTCTCCTCGCGCTCTTTCACTGAGTCCCCACCGCTCTCCTCGCGCTCTTTCACTGTGTCCCTGCCGCTCTCCTCGCACTCTTTCCCTGAGTCTCCGCCGCTCTCCTCGCCGCCCTCTTTCACTGAGTCTCCGCTGCTCTCCTCGCGCTCTTTCACTGAGTCCCCTCCCCTCTCCTCGCGCTCTTTCACTGAGCCTCCGCCGCTCTTCTCACGCTCTTACACTGTGTCCCCGCCGCTCTCCTCGCGCTCCGCTGATCTCCTCGCGCTCTTTCCCTGAGTCTCCGACGCTCTCCTCGTGCTCTTTCATTGAGTCCCCTCCATTCTCCTCGCACTCTTTCACTGAGTCTCCACAGCTCTCCTCGCGCTCTTTCACTGAGTCCCCGCCGCTCTCCTCGCGCTCTTTCCCTGAGTCTCCGCCGCTCTCCTCGCGCTCTTTCACTGTGTCTCCGCAGCTCTCCTCGCGCTCTTTTATCCTGTGTCCCCGCCGCTCCCCTTGCGCTCTTTCACTGAGTCTCCACCGCTCTCCTCGCGCTCTTTCGCTGAGTCTCCGTCGCTCTCCTCGCGCTCTTTCACTGTGTCCCCGCCGCTCTCCTCGCCCTCTTTCACTGAGTTCCCGCCGCTCTCCTCGAAGCTCTTTCACTGAGTCACCGCCGCTCTCCTTGCGCTTTTTCACTGAGCCTCCGCCGCTCTCCTCGCGCTCTTTCACTGAGTCTCCGCCGCTCTCCTCGCGCTCTTTCACTGAGTCCCCGCCGCTCACCTCGCGCTCTTTCCCTGAATCTCCGCCGCTCTCCTCGCGCTCTTTCACTGAGTCTCCGCCGCTCTCCTCGCGCTCTTTCACTGAGTCCCCGCCGCTCTCCTCGCGCTCTTTCCCTGAGTCTCCGCCGCTCTCCTCGCACTCTTTCACTGAGTCTCCGCTGCTCTCCTCGCGCTCTTTCACTGAGTCCCCACCGCTCTCCTCGCGCTCTTTCACTGTGTCCCTGCCGCTCTCCTCGCACTCTTTCCCTGAGTCTCCGCCGCTCTCCTCGCCGCCCTCTTTCACTGAGTCTCCGCTGCTCTCCTCGCGCTCTTTCACTGAGTCCCCTCCCCTCTCCTCGCACTCTTTCCCTGAGTCTCCGCCGCTCTCCTCGCCGCCCTCTTTCACTGAGTCTCCGCTGCTCTCCTCGCGCTCTTTCACTGAGTCCCCTCCCCTCTCCTCGCGCTCTTTCACTGAGCCTCCGCCGCTCTCCTCACGCTCTTACACTGTGTCCCCGCCGCTCTCCTCGCGCTCCGCTGATCTCCTCGCGCTCTTTCCCTGAGTCTCCGACGCTCTCCTCGTGCTCTTTCATTGAGTCCCCTCCATTCTCCTCGCACTCTTTCACTGAGTCTCCACAGCTCTCCTCGCGCTCTTTCACTGAGTCCCCGCCGCTCTCCTCGCGCTCTTTCCCTGAGTCTCCGCCGCTCTCCTCGCGCTCTTTCACTGTGTCTCCGCAGCTCTCCTCGCGCTCTTTTATCCTGTGTCCCCGCCGCTCCCCTTGCGCTCTTTCACTGAGTCTCCGCCGCTCTCCTCGCGCTCTTTCGCTGAGTCTCCGTCGCTCTCCTCGCGCTCTTTCACTGTGTCCCCGCCGCTCTCCTCGCCCTCTTTCACTGAGTTCCCGCCGCTCTCCTCGAAGCTCTTTCACTGAGTCACCGCCGCTCTCCTTGCGCTTTTTCACTGAGCCTCCGCCGCTCTCCTCGCGCTCTTTCACTGTGTCCCCGCCGCTGTCCTCGCGCTCTTTCACTGAGTCTCCGCCGCTCTCCTCGCGCTCTTTCACTGAGTCCCCGCCGCTCACCTCGCGCTCTTTCCCTGAATCTCCGCCGCTCTCCTCGCGCTCTTTCACTGAGTCTCCGCCGCTCTCCTCGCGCTCTTTCACTGAGTCCCCGCCGCTCTCCTCGCGCTCTTTCCCTGAGTCTCCGCCGCTCTCCTCGCACTCTTTCACTGAGTCTCCGCTGCTCTCCTCGCGCTCTTTCACTGAGTCCCCACCGCTTTCCTCGCGCTCTTTCACTGTGTCCCTGCCGCTCTCCTCGCACTCTTTCCCTGAGTCTCCGCCGCTCTCCTCGCCGCCCTCTTTCACTGAGTCTCCGCTGCTCTCCTCGCGCTCTTTCACTGAGTCCCCTCCCCTCTCCTCGCGCTCTTTCACTGAGCCTCCGCCGCTCTCCTCACGCTCTTACACTGTGTCCCCGCCGCTCTCCTCGCGCTCCGCTGATCTCCTCGCGCTCTTTCCCTGAGTCTCCGACGCTCTCCTCGTGCTCTTTCACTGAGTCCCCGCCATTCTCCTCGCGCTCTTTCACTGAGTCTCCGCCTCTCTCCTCACGCTCTTTCACTGAGTCCCCGCCGCTCTCCTCGCGCTCTTTCCCTGAGTCTCCGCCGCTCTCCTCGCCCTCTTTCACTGAGTCTCCACAGCTCTCCTCGCACTCTTTCACTGAGTTCGCAACGCTCTCCTCGCGCTCTTTCCCTCAGTCTCCGCTGCTCTCCTCGCGCTCTTTCACTCAGTCTCCGCAGCTCTCCCCGCGCTCTTTCAATAAGTCTCCGCCGCTCTCCTCGCCCTCTTTCACTGAGTCTCCACAGCTCTCCTCGCGCTCTTTTATCCTGTGTCCCCGCCGCTCTCCTCACGCTCTTTCACTGAGTCTCCGCCGCTCTCCTCGCGCTCTTTCACTGAGTCTCCGCCGCTCTCTTCGCGCTCTTTCACTGAGTCTCCGCAGCTCTCCTCGCGCTCTTTCACTGAGTCTCCGCCACTCTCCTCGCGCTCTTTTACTGCAGGCTGTGACGTCAAAGTTTAACTCCTTTCCACTTCTTCCTGCCCTCGAGTCCCCCTCTTGATCTTTACTCGGCGGGGATCCTTACAGTGATTGTCTTTTTTTCGGTTAGAGGAGGAGGTAGGGAGGGAAACACTGAAGAATTGTTTCGGGTTCACTGTCACTTGACAACAGCTCCTCCACAAACCACCTTCAAAGTGGACAGAGCTGGAATCGAACTTGGGTTTCCGCAGTGTGAGATCAGAAAGTAAACACGTGGCACAAGCCTCTTTTCAAAACAGATCAATGCAACCTCTAAACAAAATACACCTACTTCTAATTATAAATGTGCTGCTGCTTTTATTTATGCAACACATGTTTTGGAAATAATAAAAACGCCAGGCAGCGCCCACGGTGATACAGGTTCGAACTTACAATTAAGTTGATGTTGTGAAGTAACCAGTGAGCTAAAGCTGACGCTGGTTTCAAGCATGGACACATTGTATATAAAGGATTACCCTGATCATACTCGCCGTGGTGGGTAGCATTGAGGGGAACTCCAGTGTGGTGCTGCACATCACCTCACAGCCAGACTTGACCAAAAACTTAAAAGTGCGCGAAGTACCGATGGAGGACATTCGTTCCGTTTAACCTCAGCGGCTCTTTAGATTAGCAGATCATCCAATCCCACTCGGCCGACCTTTTCCCAGAGGCATGCATTTAATTGCTGTCGTTTCTCGCATTGAAATTTGAAAACCACTGTTGTATCTGCCTCCACCAACCTCAGAGGCTGTGCAGACTAGATAACTGAACTGTATCCCCGAACATTGAATTAATTGATGGAAAGATGTAACTTAAAAATCTTATCGCGCAGTTATAGTCATCTGCGAGCGCTGTGGCAACTGGAACTTATAGTAAATGACAACATAGTGAGACGACACGGCCACTCACTCCTGCCCCAACATCCAGTTTGATCACAGCTGAGCTTCTGCCTCAATGTCATTTCCTGCCTGTTCCTCAGATCCTTTCAATCACTCAGGGACCATTGTCCATGAGAATGATAGAGGCAGACACCCATAGGAAAATTTCAAAATCACTTGGACATCGAGATGGAGTGCTCGAATCTGCAGCGTGACAGAGCTGGAAGATGGGATAGGGTCACAGAGTGCGAGAGGTTTACAGCATGGAAATAGGCCCTTCGGCCCAACTTATCCATGCCGCCATTCTTCTGCATTCTCCCCATAACCCCTGATCCCTTTAATAAGACAACATTGTACCCGCTTCTATTACTTCCTCTGGCAACTCTGTCCAGACACTCAGCGCACTATTTGTGAAGACATTACTCTCTGGACCCTTTTGTGTGTCTCCTCTCTAACTTTAAACCTACACCCACTTGTTTTACTCTCCCCTATCTTTGGGAAAATATGTTGACGATGTACATTACCTCTGCCCTATTAACTTTATAGACCTCGAGAATTTCACCCCTATGCCTCCTACACTCCAGGGGGAAATGTCCCAGCCTACCAAACGCACCTTATAACTCAAACTATCAATTTCCGGTAGCATCCTGGTAAAACGTTTCAGCACTACTTCTAGTTGAATAATATCATCTCTATAATAGTGAGACCAGAACTGTACACAGTATTCCAAGTGTAGACTTACTTATGTCTTGTACAACTTCAACAAGGCGTCCAAACTCCTATTTCCAATGTTCTGACCATGTGTCTGTATAACAGTAATGATGGGCACAGACACTGTAATGATGGAGCAAATACCCACCTTCGTGTCATGTAGTGCCAATTATCCTTCATGTTTGCAATGGTTCCACAAAGTAACAAAGTCGCAAAATATGTCTTACTGAACAGAAAATATGGTACAATATTATGCTCAACATAAACCTTTTCCCGAAACCAAGAGATAAAAAACAGAAACAGAACAAAGGAGAGTGTTAAAGAGAGAGAGGGGGAGAGAGTGTTTAAATCCATGATAGATTGCACAACACTCCGTTCCACCTTACTGCCGCAACCACATTGTTTCTGTTTCCTGGATTCATGCTGTTAGAAATACCTTAGATCCAGGTTCCTCTGAAGCAGAAGTTATATGATGAGCTCTACCGTAATAATGGCAATCAGTTCATCCCATGTTCCAGAAATTCAAAGCAGCAATGCTATGAAAAGTTCACTTTTACGGGATTTGCGAGTTTCTGGTTCGGGCAGCAGTTAATTCCCACCCCGAATTGCCCTTCAGTAGGTGGCGGTGAGCTGCCTTGTTGAACCGCTGCTGTCAGTGAGGTGTGGGTACATCCGACGTGCTTTTATGGAGCTCTTGTCCTTCAAGATGATAGTGTTTGTACGTTTGGAAGTTGATGTCAAAGGAACCTTGGTGAGTTATTGCAGTGCATTTTGGGATGGTAAACAGTGCGTTTGTGGTGCAGGGATTGAATGTTTCTGGAAGGGGGAGCAATCAAGCGGGATACTTGGTCCAGGATGGTGTCGAACTACTTGAGTGCTTTTCGTGATATGTGGAATACTGTATCATGTACAAAACACAAAATAGATAATTGCATTTGCCTGAGTAAATAATTGTTATAGTCCAGGGTTAAGAAACTCCAAACAACGTTATGAAGTCCAACTGACCGACAACCTTTATGTTGAATTTGGCTCGGATGAACACAAGAGCCTCCCCTTCAGGTGTGATTCAACAGTCTTCCTAAACACTTTAATCAACACAAGCTTTCTTCTAAAAACCCGTGGGGCAGCACGGTAGCACAGGGGCAGCACGGTAGCATTGTGGGTAGCATAATTGCTTCAGAGCTCCAGGGTCCAAGGTTCGATTCCGGCTTGGGTCACTGTCTGTGCGGAGTCTGCACATCCTCCCGCTGTGTGCGTGGGTTTTCTCCGCGTGCTCCGGTTTCCTCCCACAGTCCAAAGATGTGCAGGTTAGGTGGATTGGCAGTAATAAATTGCCCTTAGTGTCCAAAATTGTCCTTAGTGTTGGGTGGGGTTACTGAGTTATGGCGATAGGGTGGAGGTGTTGACATTGGATAGGGTGCTCTTTCCAAGAGCTGGTGCAGACTCGATGGGCCGAATAGCCTCCTTCTGCACTGTAAATTCTATGATAATCTATGCAGCTTAGTTAACATATGTATATAAACAAACACAGCAAGAATGATTATCAATTACAAACAGAACGATACCATATAGCTACAGTAACCTATGCATAATACATAATGAAACCCCCCTTAACTATTCCAAATCCAAATCCCATGAACGAAAAACCAAATTTCAAGGCCGTGGCCCAGCACTCTGCATTCTCACCTGAATAAGACTGACTTTTCCTGAGATTAAATTTCGTCTCACCAGCAGGTTTAAAACCATTCCGGAGAGAAAACTATATGTTTTTGATTTACCAAAGCAGATAACTATAACCAATGTTTTTCTTTTACTAAGTCCGATATTAACAGTGAAAATAGATAAACTGAACAAAACACTTCTTTTCTCTGTCTGAGTCCACAATAATCAAAATTGAAAGCGAAAGTAAAAACATCACACAACCACAGCTCAGCTTCACCCACAAAATGACATCACTGAAGCCATGTGATGAGGCAAAAACCTTTCTTAAAGGTACACTTCCACGACATAATATTGTTTCTAAATTATAAAATCAGATAATCAATAAAGTAAGTTTTGCTAATGCACTTTTCCTCCATTTAAGTTGTGAATAATTGATAAAGTGTGATCGAGAATATGGTAAACTGGTGCACGAAAATAATCTTTCCCTCAATGTCAACAAAACGAAGGAGATTGTCATCGACTTCAGGAAGCGTAGTGGAGAACATGCCCCGGTCTACATCAATGGGAATTAAGTACAAAGGCTTCAAACTTTTAAGTGTCCAGATCACCAACATCCTGCCCTGGTCCCCACATGCCGATACTATAGTTAAGAAAGCTCACCAAAGTCTCTAATTTCTCAGAAGACTAAGGAAATTTGGCATGTCAGCTGCGACTCTCACCAACCTTTACAGATGCACTATATAATGCATTCTTCCTGGTTGCATCACAGCTTGGTATGATCCTGCTCTGCCCAAGACCGCAGGAAACTACAAAAGGTCGTGAATGTAGCCCAGTCCATCGCGCAAACCAGCCTCCCATCCATTGACTCTATCTATAATTCCCGCTGCCTTAGAAAGGCAGCCAGCATAATTAAGGACCCCACGCACCGCGGACATACCATCTTCCACTTTCTCCCATCAGTAAAAATATACAAAAGTTTGAGGTCACGTACCAACCGGCTCAAGAACAGCTTCTTCCCTGCTGCCATCAAACATTTAAATGGACCTACCTTGTATTAAGTTGATCTTTTCTCTACACCAGAGCTATAACTGGAACATTACATTCTGCAGTCGCTCCTTCCTTCCCTATGTACGGTATGCGTTCTCTGTATAGCATGCAAGAAACAATTCTTTTCATTGTAGACTAATAATGTGAGACTAATTAATCAAATCAAAGAGCTCAGTTATTGTGCAGAGCTAGAATCGAACTTGCCTTTCCTCAGTGAGAACCAGAAAGTAAACACGTGGAAAGTAAAGCATTGAAAGTAAACATGAGGGCATTTAAAAGTTTATTGGATAAACATATGGATGATAATGGTATAGTGTAGGTTAGATGGCTTTTGTTTCGGTGCAACATCGTGGGCCGAAGGGCCTGTACTGCGCTGTATTGTTCTATGTTCTATGTTCTAAAAGCCGCATTAAAAATAATTGTAGTGCAACCTCTAAAAAATACACCTACTTCTAATTTAGAAATCTGGGTCTGCTTTTAATCGTTGCAAACACGTGTTTTGGAAATATTAAAAACGCCAGACAGCGCTCATGGCGAGACAGGTTTGAACTTACAATTACGTTGATGCTGTGAAGTAGCCAGTCAGCTAAAGCTGACGCTGGATTCCGGCACGGATACAATGCACATAAAGCAGGCATTGTCAAAGTGGCGGTGGGGACACGCAGGTGGGTCGCGGGCGGGTGTCGGGAGGGTCACGGGACCAGCCGTTGCGGCGTTCATCAGTGCTCATGAGGCCCGGAGTGTTGGGACCTGAACCTGGGGTCAAAGTGCGACCGCGGATGGCGGTGGCTTTAGGCGCGTTGATCACTGATGATGAACAAGGCTATTATCTCGATCTTTTTGGCATTCCTAAACATTACTCAAGTGATCTGGAGAGTGTCTATATCCCTCATGGTCTCACCATGCACTGAACTGAACGGTTGGCAAGGGATATAATGAGAGCCATTGGAATTCATCACATCGTCGCCCTCGAAGGATGGCTGAAAGTGTTTTGCTGCCCATTAAAACTACATTAAAGCATTGAATCGATACAGCGATCAGTCAATCCCAATGACGGTTGACATCATCCGCTTGAAGTAATGATCACTGAACAGGGGAGATATTCAGAGTTTACGAACTGAGGTACGAATTCCACACTTTCCTCCTGGAGAAATTGTCCTCACTGCTGATTCGATTGCTGATGAAATTTGGATGCTAACTATCATCTTTTCAATTCCAAATGAACTGGACCTCAAAGAACAAGAGCAGGATGGTGATTGCTTTCGGCTCTGTGAAGATATCGCAGCTTTCCAAAACCCATTGAAAGTTTGGCAATTGCGATGCAAAGCCAACATCACCAGATGTCCCCCACACTGCTCCGGGACGTCAAAGAAAACAGCATTAGTAAGGAAAGTGTAGATGAGCTGGCAGACTGATTCCAAATGAAGCTGACTGAACTTCTGCGCCTCAGTTTTGACCGCGCATTAAAATCACGGCACGAGTCAATCAAACTGTCAGCATTTTGGAGTAGCGTCTCCGAGGAGTCTCCGGAGCTGAGTAAAACAAGCATTTTGTTGCTTTTGCCCTTCACAACGACCTCCGTGTACGAGGTTGGATTTTCCGTCCTCACTAAGATGACGGCGCAAAGGGGCAGCACGGTAGCATTGTGGATAGCACAATTGCTTCACAGCTCCAGGGTTCCAGGTTCGAATCCGGCTTGGGTCACTGTCTGTGCGGAGTCTGCACATCCTCCCCGTGTGTGCGTGGCTTTCCTCCGGGTGTTCCGGTTTCCATCCACAGTCCAAAGATGTGATGATTCGGTGGATTGGCCATGATAAATTGCCTTTAGTGTCCAAAATTGCCCTTAGTGTTGGGTGTGGTTACTGGGTTATGGGGATAGGGTGGAGGTGTAGACCTTGGGAAGGGTGCTCTTTCCAAGAGCCGGTGCAGACTCGATGGGCCGAATGGCCTCCTTCTGCACTGCAAATTCTACGAAAGGACCCGGCTGAATCCAGCACCCGGAATGTGCAGAGACCTCTCCCCCTGTGAACCTGCTTGGAGTGAGATTGTGAGGACCAAGCAAGCTCAGCTCTCGTATTAAAGGTAAGCACAAATGGTGGGTCACGAATGACTGCCTTCCTGGGCCACGAAGGTCGGCCGCAATGGGTCCCGAAGGTTGGTCGTTTGCTAAAAATGAGTCCATGTATAAAAAGTTTGAAAAACAGTTAAGAAGGCAAATGCAATGTTAGCATGCATGTCAACAGGGTTAAAATAAGACCAGGGATGTACGTATGAGGCTGTATAAGGCTACATTTCGAGTACTGTGAGCAGATTTGGGCATATCTAAGGAAGGATGTGCTGGCCTTGGAAAGGGTCCAGAGGAGGTTCACAAGAATGATCCCTGGAATGAACAACTTGTCGTATGAGGAACGTGTGAGGACTCTGGGTCTGTACTCGTTGGAGTTTAGAAGGATGAAAGGTGATCTCATTGAAACGTACAAGATACTGCGAGGACTGAATAGAGTGGACGTGGAGAGGATGTTTCCACTTGTAGGAAAAACTAGAACCAGAGGACACCATCTCAGATTGAAGGGACGATCCTTTAAAACAGAGATGAGGAGGAATTCTTTAAGCCAGAGGGTGGTGAATCTGTGGAACTCTTTGCCACAGAAGGCTGTGGAGGCCAATTCACTGAGTGTCTTTAAGGCAGAGATAGATAGATTCGTGTTTAATCAGGGGATCAGGATTATGGGGAGAAGGCAGGAGAATAGGGATGAGAAAAATATCAACCCTGATTGAAGGGCGGAGCAGACTCGATGGGCCGAGTGGCCTAATTCTGCTCCTATGTCTTATGGTCTTATGGTCTCAATGCCGTGATCATACTCACGTGGTGGGTAACATCGAGGGGAAACTCCAGGTGCTGGTCCATACCATCTCACAGCCAAGCGACACCAAACAACTTAAAAGTGCGTGACGTAGCTACGGAGGACATTCATTCCGTTTGACCTCATCGGCAATATAGATTTATCAGATCATTCAATCTCATTCGTCCGCCTTTCCCATGAGGGATGCATTTGATTCTTGTCACTCCCACTCCCTTTTGAAACCGCTGTTGTATCTGCCTCCACCGAAATCCCAGGCCGTGCAGACCAGATCAGAACCACTGGCTGTGGGAATCGGTTAGTAGTTCCCCGTTCGGGATGCTGGGATACGCTGGGGCTACATTATTGGATATAAAAGGTGAAGATGTGAGATCCGTTCGACACATCTAAAATTACGTTAGGTCCGCATAATGTGGCTCTAAATGAACTGTATCCATGAATATAGAAAGAACTCTTGGATGTAACTCAGAAATCTTATCTTGCAGCCATATCCATTACCAAGTAATGTGACAACTGGAACTGATAACCAATGACAACATGGGGAGACTGCACGGCCACTGGCTCCTCTTCCACCATTCAACTTGATCATAGCTGAGCTTGTGCCTGAATGACATTTCCTGCCTGTTCCTCAGATCCTTTCATTATCTTAAAGATCATTGTCATAAAAATAATGGATGGAGACACCCACGGCAACATTTCAAACCGATTTGGCCAGACAGAGGGTGTGCTCGAATCTGCTGCATTCCAGAGATGGAAGGTGGGATAGAGTCATATAGGTTTGCAGCATAGAAACAGGTCCGTAGGTTCAACTTGCAAATGTCGCTCAGTTTTTACCACTAAGCCTGTCCCAATTGCCCTCATTTCGCCCATATCCTGCTGTACTCATCTTACCCATATAACTATCAAAACGCTTTGTAAAAAGCAAAATTGTAAGCGCCTCGATTACTGCCAATTACAGTTCCAGACACTCACCGCCTTCAGTGTGAACAAATTGCCGTCTGTAAACTTTTGCATATCCCCCGTCTCACCTGAATCCTATTCCCTCTAGTTGTCGACTCCCTACCTCTGGGGGAAAAGTGTTGTCTATGTACCTTATCTATGCCCTTCATTATTTTATAGACCTCTGTATGTTCACCCCTGAACCTCCAAATATCCTCGGGAAAAAGACCCATTCGATCCAGTCTTTCCTGACAACTCAAACCATTAAGTGCCGATAACGCCCTTGTCAATCTTTTCAGCCCTTTTTCTGGTTTAATAATGTCGTTTGAATAAAAGAACTATACACCGTATTCCAAGTGTGACCTTACTAATGTCGTTTAAAACTTCAACAAGACGTCCCAATCCTGTATTCAATATCCTAACCATGTGTCTGTATCACAGTAATGATGGGCACAGACACAGTAATGGTGGAGAAAATATCCTGTTGTGAAATTCCAAGTACACTTCATGTTTGCAGTGGTTCCAAAAAGCAACACTGTCACAGAATGTGTCTGACTGGAAAAAGATGTGGAAGAATATTCTGCTCACGAGAACTGCAGCAAATCAAACTTTCACCCGATACCAAGAGGAAGAAAACAGAAACAGAAACAGAACGAAGGAGAGTGTGAAAGAGAGAAAGGGGGAGAGCGTTTGAAGCCAGGTTAGATTGCACCCCACACCCTTCCACTTTACTGCATCAAGCACATTGTTTCTGTGTACCAGGAGTCCTGTTGTTAGAAATACCATAGAACCAGATTCCTCCGAAGCTGAAGTAACATGATGCACTCCACCGGAATAATTGAGAACAGTTCATAATAATAGCAATCGCTTATTGTCACAAGTAGTCTTCAATGAAGTTACTGTGAAAAACGCCTAGTTGTCACATTCCGGCGCCTGTTGGAGGAGGCCGGTTCCAGAATTGAAGCCGCGCCGCTGACATTATTCGGCATTAGAAGCCAGCTGTTTAGCCCACTGTGCTAAACCAGTTCCAGAAATTCAAAGCATTAGAGAGATCACTGTTATGGGATTTGCGAGTTGCTGGTTCGGGCAGTATTTAATTCCCATCTCTAGTTCTTCTCGAGAAGGAGGTGGTGTGCTGCCTTCTTGAACCGCTGCAATCCTTGAGATGCAGATGCACCCACCGTGCTTTTAGGGAGGGAGTTTCAGGAATTTTTCCCGGTGCCGTGAAGGAACGATTCTATGATCCCAAGTGGGAGTTGTGTGTGACTTGAGGGAAGAACTCCACCTACGGCCTTTTGCTGTCCTTCCAGAGGATAGTGGTTGTGGATTTGGAAGGTGCTGGCTCAGAAACCTTGATGAGTTACCGCAGTGCATTTTGGGATGGATTGCAGCGCTGCTACTGTGCGTCCGCGGTGGAGGGTGTCAGTGCTTCCGGAAGTGGGCGCAATCAAGCGGGATGCTTGGTCCTGGATGGTTCAGAGGCTGATTACCACACGGCTAAATCGCTGGCTTTGAAAGCAGACCAAGGCAGGCCAGCTGTGCGGTTCAATTCCCGTAACAGCCTCCCCGAACAGGCGCCAGAATGTGGCGATGACGGGCTTTTCACAGTAACTTCATTTGAAGCCTACTTGTGACAATAAGCGATTTTCATTTTTTTCAATTTTCAGAACGTCTTGAGTGTTCTTGCAGATATGGGGTACAGTGTGTCATGTGAAAACACAAAATGGATTCATTAATTTGCTTGAGTAAACGTCCTCTTCTTCAATTAAACATTAGGGAATCTCCTTAATCCAAACAAAATTGCATTCGCCCAAGCTTTTACAATGCCTAATTGCATTTCAACCTAAGATGTTTCTTTCTCCATGACTGCAGCAGTCGCGCACACCCTGGAACACAGGCTTTTGGTTATTGGGCAGAGCTGATTGGATTGGGATGGTTTATTGTCACGTGAACCGGGGCACAGTGACAAGCATTGTTCTGCGTACAGTTCAGACAGATTATTCCGGAAATGAAAAGAAAATACATCGGGTAAACATAAACTACACAATGTAAATACATAGACACTGGCATCGGGTGAAGCATACAGGTGGAGTATTACTCAGTAGAGAAGCGTGCGAATAGATCAGACCAGTCCATAAGAGGTTCGTTTAGGAGTCTGGTAACAGCGGGTAAGAAGCTGTTTTTGAGTCTGTTCGTGCGTGTTCTCAGACTTTTGTACCTCCTGCCAGATGGAAGAGGTTGGAAGAGTGAGTAGACCGGGTGTTAGGGGTATCGGATTCTGCTGCCCACTTTCCCAAGGCAGCGGTAGGTGTAGACAGAGTAAATGGACGGGAGGCGGGTTTGTGTGATGGACTGGATGTGTTCACGACTGTTTATAGTTTATTACGTTGTTAGGCCGAGTAGGTGATATACCAGGCTGTGATGCAGCTAGATAGGATGCTTTCTATGGTGCACCTACTAAAATCGGTAAGAGTCAGTTTGGACATTCCGAATTTTCTTAGTTTCCTGAGGACGTATAGGCGCTACAGTGCTTTCTTGGTCTTAGTGTCAACCAAGGACAAATGATCTGTATGTGCACACCTAATGATTTGAAGCTGTAAACCATCCCCACCACTGCTTCGTTGATGCAGAGAGGGGTGTATAAAATACTTCACCTCCTGAAGTCAATGACCAGCTCTTCAGTTTTCTGACATTGAGGGTGAGATTATTGTCGTTCAACCACACCACTGGGTTCTCTATCTCCGTCCAGTATTCTGTCTCATCGCTGTTTGAGATCCTACCCACTACAGTTGTATGGTCAGCAATCATGTATGGCACTGTTTACGCAGACTCTTTTTACAGCAGGGTGCGGTTCTGATAAACACTGTTTACAGTACGCACTCTTTGCACATACTATTTATAGCAGTGTACGGTTTATATAAACACTGGTTACTGTAGGGCACTGTTTACGTCGACTTTACAGCAGTGTACGGTTTACATACACACTGTTTACTGCAGTACGCTGTTTATATAGACGATGTTTACAACAGTGGTACTGTTCCCATAAACACTGTTTCCTGCAGGTCCAGTTCACATAGACTCTGTTTACAGCAATGTCCGGTTTAAATATTGTTTACTGTAGGGCATTGTTTAAATTGACTCTGTTTACATTAGGCACTGTTTACATAGACTGTTTACAACAGTGTACGGTTTACATTAACACTGTTTACAGCAGGACACTGTTTTCGTAGACTATTTACAGCAGTGTACGGTTTACATAAAGACTGTTAACTATCCGGCACTGTTTATGCAGCCTGTTTACAGCAGGACACTGTTTATATAGTGTGTTTCCAGTGTATACCGTTTATATAAACACTGTTTACTGTAGTGCTATATTTACATAGACTCTGTTTACAGTAATGTACGGTTTACATAAACACATATAACTGTAGGTCACTGTCTACAGAGACTATTTACAGCAGTGTACGGTTTACAATGAGACTGTTTACTGTACGGCACTGTTTCCATAGCCTTCGTTTGCAGAAATGTACGGTTTTAGTATAGTGTTTAATGCAGGACACTATTTAAATAGACTATATAAACTACAGGGCACATGCACAAAGATTGTTTGCAGTAGTGTACGGTTTCCATAAACATTGGTTACTATAGCGCCCTGTTAGGATGACTGTTTAGCGTAGGGCACTGTTTACACAGTCACTGTTTACAGCGGTGTACGATTTACAGAAACACTGTTTACTATAGCGCCCTGTTAGGATGACTGTGTAGCGTAGGGCACTGTTTACATAGTCACTGTTTACAGCAGTGTACGATTTACAGAAACACTGTTTACTGTAGGGCACTGATTACATAGATTCTGTTTACAGAAGTGTATGGTTAACTTTCACCCTCTTTGCTGTAGGACACTGTTTACATAGACTCTGTTACTGTAGGGCACAGGTTAAATTTTGTTTACGTTAGTGCACTGTGTACATAGTCTTTGTTTCCAGCAGTGTACGGTTTACATTAACACGTTTTACTAGAAGTCACAGTTTACAAAGGGTCTGTTCACTTTAATGTAAGGATTACTTTCACTCTGTTTACTGTATGGTGCTGTTTAAATACTGTTTACTGGAGGTAAGTTTTACATAGACTGTTTCCAGTAGTGTAGGGTTTAATTTCTCTGTTTACTGTAAGGCACTGTTTTCACTGACTTTCCTTCCAGCAGTGTACATTTTACATACACACTGACTTCCGGGTCCGGCTATGCAGAGTTAGGTCGCATATTCGGCAGCTCCCGCTTGGAACGGACTTTTGGGCTCTTTTACAGGGCCCCCACGGCATTTGTTTGACATTTCCCGGCGTGGGAAGAAGACTGCAACATTCCCCTGACAGTGTCCCCCAGGAATGTTAAGCCTTTTGACTACCAGACCCGGCAGAAACAGTAAAAGATTTGGCTTGGGCTGCAGCAATAGACAAAGGCCTCTTCCAGCATGCAGGCGGGGGAAGGGCAAGCTTAAAGCTGCAATCTGACTTGACTCTATCAAAGGTGAATCCTAGCAGCAGAGGGAACAACTGTGAAAAGATCTACCAAGGCCATTGAAGAAGCAGGGACGAGGCTTCTGGTGGCGGCCATGGAGGAGTAGGTCGTGCATTTGGCAGCTCCCGTCTGGAACCGACTCTCAGACCTTTTTCAGGAGTTTCCATAGGCTTTTTGTGGCAGACTGGTGTAGCAAACACTGCCAACTTCTATGAAAAGGACCAGAAGTGTAACGGCCAAAGGAGCGGCACTGGAGCAACGGGAGAAGCGAGGGAAAGAAAACAAAATGGCGGCGACCAGGGACAAAGGGGAGCTGCAGGAGTTCATCAAGCACTGATTCGAGGAGCAGCGCGAGGAGATGCGCAAAGAGATGTTGGCGCCTATGCTTTCGGCAATTGAAGGTCATGGGATCTCGCAGAAGGCCCACGAATCTAAGATCCAGGCGGTACAGAAAAGAGTCAGTCAGAACGAGGACGAGCTCGTGGGCCTGGCGGTGAGAGGGGAGCAGAACGAGGCGCTACACAAGAGGTGGGCGGGAAGACTCGAGGACCTGGAGAACAGGTCAAGGAGAAAGAATCTGTGAATCCTGGGTATGCCGGGGCATACGCGAGCACGATGCTCGAGGCGATGATGGGCACGAAGGCCCCTTGGAGGCACTGGAGTTGGACGGGGCACACCGGGTGCTGGTGAAGAAGCCCCAGGCAAATGAGCCACCAAGGGCGATGGTGGTGAGGTTCCACCAGTTCACGGACAGAGAGTGGGTCCTGAGATGGGCCAAGAAGGAGCGGAGCAGTAAATGGGACAATGCAGAGATCCGACTATACCCGGACTGGAGCACGGAGGTTGCAAAGCGGAGAGCGGGTTTCAACCGGGCCAAAGCGGCATTGTACCGGAAAGAAGTGAAATTCAGAATGCTGCAGCCAGCGCGACTGTGGGTCACATGCAAGGGCCAACACTATTACTTGAAAACGCCTGAAGAGGCGTGGACCTTTGTACAAGCCGAAAAGTTGGACTCTAACGGAGGGTTTGTGAGGGTAGGGGGGATGTTTGAGGTTTGATGTTTGATGGTTGTTGTATATAGGGGGTCAATCATGCGCAGGAAATGTTACATGGGCTGGGGGAGAGAGACAAGGCTGCGACAGGAACTGCACCGGAGGGGGTGGAGCGAGCTTTGGAAAGTGCGGGGTTTTTTCCCACGCGCGGGAAGAAAGGCGGGAAGGGGAACAAAGGAATGCATATGGATTGGGAGACTACCACGTGGGGAGGTCAATGGGACGGCGGGGGAAGCTGGGGTCATCAGGCGTCAGCTGACTTATGGGAGTGACATGGGGGGAGCAAAAAAGCTAGACAGGGGTCTAGCGGGGGGGGAGGGGAGGGGGGGGGAAGGGGGAGAAAAAGGGTTGCTGCTGCACTGGACGAAAGGGAATGGGACACAGAAGAGGTAGACGGGACTGGGGTCCCCCCTCTGGGGGACTGGTGGGTGAGGGAGGTGTGGACACGGGTCTGGCCCAGAAAAGGAGATGGCTAGTCGGCGGGGCGTGGGGGGGGGGGGTGGTGAGAGCCCCTCCAATCCGGCTGATAACGTGGAATGTGAGGGGCCTCAATGGGCCGGTGAAGAGGGCTCGAGTGTTCGCGCACTTTAAGGGACTGAAGGCGGACGTGGCCATGCTCCAAGAGACACATCTGAAGGTGGCGGACCAGGTCAGGCTAAGAAAGGGATGGGTAGGACAGGTATTCCACTCAGGAATGGACGCGATGAATATAGGGGTGGCAATATTGGTGGGAAAGCGGGTGTCATTTGAGGCCAAGACTATTGTAGCGGACAATGGAGGGCGATATGTAATGGTGAGCGGTCGGCTGTAAGGGATGATGCAGGATTCATGAAGCGCATGTTGGGGCGCATTCCGGACCTGGAGATAGGAGGCCTGATAATGGGAGGGGACTTCAATACAGTGTTGGATCCAGCACTGGACCGCACCAAATCAAGGACTGGAAAGAGGCCAGCGGCAGCCAAGGTACTTAGGGTTTTTTTTGATCAGATGGGGGGAGTGAACCCATGGCAGTTTGCAAGGCCGCAGGCCAAGGAATTTTCTTTCTTCTCCCATGTACACGAAGCCTACTCCCGGATAGATTTCTTTGTTCTGGGTAGGGCGCTCGTCCCGAGGGTGGAGGGGACGGAGTATTCGGCTATAGCTGTTTCGGACCATGTCCCGCACTGGGTGGAACTGGAGCTGGGAGAGGAGAGGGTCCAACGCCCGTTGTGGCGGCTGGATGTGGGACTGCTGGCGGACGAGGTGGTGTGTGGGAAGGTGAGGGGGTGTATCGACAGGTACTTGGAGGCCAACGACAACGGGGAGGTGCGGGTGGGGGTGGTGTGGGAGGCGTTGAAGGTGGTGATGAGGGGGGAGCTAATTTTCATTCGGGCTCACAGGGAGAAGACAGAGGGTATGGAAAGGGAGAGGTTAGTGGGGGAGATTTTGAGAGTGGACAGGAGATACGCAGAGGCCTCGGAGGAAAGATTACTTGGGGAAAGACGACGGCTCCAGATGGAGTTTGACCTGTTGACCACAGGGAAGGTGGAGGCACAGTGGAGGAAAGGGCAGGGGGCGACCTACCAGTATGTGGAAGAGGCTAGTCGGATGCTGGCACACCAGCTCCGTAAGAGGATGGCAGTGAGGGAAATAGGGGGAGTCAAAGATGGAAGGGGAGCCACAGTTCGGAGTGCGACGAAAATAAACGAGGTATTCCAGGCCTTTTATGAAGAGCTGTACAGATCCCAGCCCCCAGCGGGGGAAGAGGGGATGAGACGATTACTAGATCAGCTGAGATTCCCGAGGGTGGAGGAGCAATAGGTGGCTGGTTTGGGGGCTCCGATTGGGTTGGAGGAGCTGAGCAAGGGTTTGGGGAGCATGCAGGCGGGGAAGGCCCCGGGACCGGACGTATTCCCGGTGGATTTCTACAGGAAGTACGCAGACCTGTTGGCCCCGCTACTGGTGAGGCAAGAGAAGAGGGTACCCTGCCCCCGACAATGTCGGAAGCGACAATTGCGTTGATCTTAAAGCGGGACAAGGACCCACTGCAATTTCAATCGTACAGGCCGATCTCGCTCCTCAATGTGGATGCAAAGTTGCTGGCAAAAGTGCTGGCCACGAGGTTCGAGGACTGTGTCCCGGGGTTAATCCACGAGGACCAGACGGAATTTGTAAAGGGCAGGCAACTAAACACCAATGTGCGGTGGCTCTTAAACGTGATAATGATGCCATCGGAGGAGGGAGAGGCGGAGATAGTGGCAGCTATGGACGCGGAGAAGGCCTTTGACCGAGTAGATTGGGAGTACCTCTAGGAGGTGCTGCGTGGGTTTGGGTTCGGGGTAGGGTTTATCAATTGGGTTAAACTCCTTTACAGAGCCCCGATGGCAAGTGTAGTGACGAACCGGCGGAGGTCGGAGTACTTTCGACTGTACCGAGGGACGAGGCAGGGGTGCCCCCTGTCCCCCCTGTTGTTCGCATTGGCGATCCAACCATTGGCCATGTCATTGTGGGAGTCTAATAAATGGAGGGGGGTGGTCCGAGGAGGAGAAGAGCATCGGGTGTCGCTATATGTGGCTGACCTGTTGCTGTACGTGGCGGATCGAATGGAGGGGATGGTGGAGGTCATGCAGACTCTATGGGAGTTTGGGGAGTTTTCGGGCTATAAGCTCAATGTTGGGAAGAGTGAGCTCTTTGTATTACAGGCGGGGGACCAAGAAAGAGGGATAGGGGACCTACCGCTGAGGAGGGTGGAGGGGAGCTTTCGGTATCTGGGGATCCAGATAGCCAGGAGTTAGGGGACCCTACATAAACTGTATCTGACGAAGTTGGTGGAGCAAATGGAGGAGGATTTCAAAATATGGGACATGTTACCGCTCTCGCTGGCGGGTAGAGTGCAGTCGGTCAAAATGGTGGTCCTTCCGAGGTTTCTGTTTGTGTTTCAGTGCCTTCCCATCGTGATCCCTAAGGCCTTTTTTAAGAGAGTATGCAGGAGTATTATGGGGTTTGTGTGGGTGAAAAAGACCCCGAGGGCAAGGAGAGGGTTCCTGGAACACAGTAGGGACCGAGGAGGGCTGGCGCTGCCAAACCTGGGGAGCTACTACTGGGCAGCAAATGTGGCGATGATCCGCAAGTGGGTTATGGAGGGAGAAGGGGCGGCATGGAAGAGGATGGAGATGGCGCCCTGTAAAGGAACGAGCATGCCGCTCTCGCCGACAAAGTATACAACGAGCCCGGTGGTGGCGGCAACGCTAAGGATCTGGGGCCAGTGGAGACCGCACCGGGGTGCAATGGGAGCATCGGTGTGGTCCCCGATCAGGGGTAACCACCGGTTTGTCCCGGGGAAGATGGACGGAGGGTTCCAGAGCTGGCATCGGGAGGGGATTGGAAGAATGGGGGACCTGTTCATCGATGGGACGTTTGCGAGCCTAGGGGCACTGGAGGAGAGGTTCGAGTGACCCCCCGGGAAATGCCTTTAGATATATGCAGGTGAGGGATTTTGTGAGGCGACAGGTGAGGGAATTCCCGTTGCTCCCGGCACAAGACGTTCAAGATCGGGTGATCTCGGGTGTATGAGTCGGGGAGGGCAAGGTGTCGGAAATACACCAGGAGTTGAAAGAAGAGGGGGAAGCGCTGGTAGAAGAGTTGAAGGGTAAATGGGAGGAGGCGCTGGGGGAGGAGATGGAGGAAGGTCTGTGGGCCGATGCCCTAGGTAGGGTTAATTCCTCCTCCTCGTGTGCCAGGCTCAGCCTGATACAATTTAAGGTGGTCCACAGAGCGCATTTGATGGGGGCGAGATTGAGTAGGTTCTTTGGGGTCGAGGACAGATGTGGAAGGTGCTCAGGGAGCCCGGCGAACCATGTCCATATGTTTTGGTCATACCCGGCACTGGAGGGGTTCTGGAGAGGAGTGGTGGGAGCAATATCTCAGGCGGTGAAAGTCCGGGTCAAGCCAAGCTGGGGGCTAGCAATATTCGGAGTAGTGGACAAACCGGGAGTGCAGGAGGCGAAAGAGGCCGGCATTCTGGCCTTTGCGTCCCCAGTAGCCCGGCGAAGGATCTTGCTAATGTGGAAGGAGGCGAAGCCCCCCAGCGTGGAGGCCTGGATAAATGATATGGCTGTGTTCATAAAGTTGGAGAGGATTAAGTCCGCCTTGAGAGGGTCTGCGCAGGGGTTCTACAGGCGGTGGCAACCGTTCCTAGACAATCTCGCGGAGCGTTAGAGGAAGGTCGGTCAGCAGCAGCAGCACTGGGGGTGGGGGGGGGTGGAGGGGACGTCCGGAGAGGGGGGGGAAGGGGGGGGGGGAGGGGCGACTGCCTAGGTGGGTGTGCATGAGCAAGAGATAACATGAAGGGTTTGGGAAACTGGCACGTACGGGTGAGGGCCAGTGTACAAAGCTGTGTAGATATATCATTTTGCCATGTTTCTATCTTGCTTTGCGCGATGTCTCGTTTTTTTTTTGTTCCGGGGTGGGGTGTGGGGCGGGGGGTGGTATTGTTTGTAAGGGACAAAAAGTGTGTTAAAAAATGTAATGAATATATTTTTTAAAAAAGATTGGGATTGACACAGGACAATGGGACTGGGGCCGGGAAATGGGACTAGTTTGGGATGGAAACGGGGCTATGGGGGAGAGCGGGGCAATGGGATTAGCTTGACATGGATACAGGGCTATGGGGAGATAGCGGCTCAGTGGGATTAGGTTGGGGATTGATACAGGGCTATGGGGAGAGAGCGGGGCAGTGGGATTAGTTTGGGATTGATACAGGGGTATATGGAGTGTGTGGGGAAGTGGGATTAGTTTGGGGATTGATACAGGGCTATGGAGAGAGAGCTGGGTAGTGGGATTAGTTTGGGATTGACACTGGACAATGGGGCGAGAGCCGGGCAATGTGATTAGCTTGGGAATGAAACGGGGCTATGGGGAGAGAGCGGGGCAATGGGATTAGATTGGGGATTGAAACGGGGCTATGGGGAGAGAGCGGGGCATTGGGGTTAGTTTGGTATTGACACTGGACAATGGGGCGAGAGCCGGGCAATGGGTTTAGCTTGGGAATGAAACGGGGCTATGGGGAGAGAGCGGGGCAATGGGATTAGATTGGGGATTGAAACGGGGCTATGGGGAGAGAGCGGGGCAGTGAGATTAGATTGGGGATTGAAACGGGGCTATGGGACGAGAGCGGGGCAATGGGATTAGATTGGGGATTGAAACGGGGCTATGGGGCGAGAGCGGGGCAATGGGATTAGATTGGGGATTGAAACGGGGCTATGGGGCGAGAGCGGGGCAATGGGATTAGATTGGGGATTGAAAAGGGGCTATGGGGAGAGAGCGGCTCCATGGGATTAGTTTGAGGCTTGATACAGGGCTATAGGGAGAGAGCGGTGCAGTGAGATAAGTTTGGGATTGATACAGGGCTATGGGAGAGAGTGGGGCAGTGGGATTAGCTTGGAATTGATACAGGGGTATATGGAGAGTGTCGGGAAGCGGGATTAGTTTCGGGATTGATACAGGACTATGGGGAGAGAGCGGGGCAGTGAGATTAGTTTGGGATTGATACAGGTCTATGGGAGAGAGTGGGTATGTGGGATTAGCTTGGCCTTGATACCGGGGTATATGGAGAGTGTCGGGAAGTGGGATTAGTTTCGGGATTGATACAGGCCTATGGGGATAGAGCGGGGCAGTGAGATTAGTTTGGGATTGATAAAGGGCTATGGGAGAGAGCGGGGCAGTGGGTTTAGCTTGGCATTGATACAGGGGTATATGGTGAGTGTCGGGAAGTGGGATTAGATTGGGATTGATACAGAGCTATGGGGAGAGAGTGGGGCAGTGGGATTAGTTTAGGATTGATACAGGGCTATGGGGAGAGAGTGGGCCAGTGGGATTAATTTGAGGATTGATACAGGCTATGGGGAGAGAGCGGGGCAGTGAGGTTAGTTTGGGGTTGATACAGGGCAATGGGACAAGAGCCGGGCAATGGGATTAGTTTGGGGATTGAAAAGGGGCTATGGGTGGAGAGTGGACAGTGAGATTAGTTTGGAATCGCTATCGGGCTATAGGGAGAAAGTGGGGCATTGAGAATAGTTTGGGCTAGACACAGCGTTATGGGGAGAGAGCGGTGCAGTGGGATTCGTTTTGGGATTGATACAGGGGTATGTGGAGAGGGTGGGGCAGTGGGATTAGTTTGGGAATAGATACAGGGATATGTGGAGAGAGTGCGGCAGTGGGATTAGTTTGGGAATTGATACAGGGATATGTGGAGAGGGTGGGGCAGTGGGATTAGTTTGGGGATTGGTACAAGGCTATGTGGAGAGAGTGCTGCAGTAGGATTAGTTTGGGAATTGATACAGGGCTATGTGGAGAGAGTGGGGCTGTGGGATTAGTTTGGGGATTGGTACAGGGCTATGAGGAGAGAGTGGGGCAGTGGGGTTAGTTTGGGGATTGGTACAGGTCTATGGGGAGAGAGTGGGGCAGTGGGATTAGTTTGGGGATTGACACTGGGCTATGTGGAGACAACGGAGCAGTAGGATTAGTTTGGGGATTGATACAGGGCTATGGGGAGAGCAGGGCAGTGAGATTAGTTTGGGATTGATACAGGGCTATGGGGAGAGAGCGGGGCAGTGGGATACATTTGGGGATTGATACAGGGCTATGGGGAGAGATAGCGGCAGTGAGATTAGTTTGGGGATTGATACAGGGCTGTGGGGAAAGAGCGGGGCAGTGGGATTAGTTTGGGGATTGATACAGGGCTATGGGGAGGGAGTGGGGCAGTGGGATTAGTTTGGGGATTGATACAGGGCTATGGGGAGAGAGTGAGGCAATGGGATTACTTTGGGGATTGACACAGGGCTATGGGGAGAGAGCGGGTCATTGGGATAAGTTTGAGGATTGATACAGAGCTATGGGGAGAGAGCGGGGCAGTGAGATTAGTTTGGTACTGACAGAGGGCTATGTGGAGAGAGTGAGGCAGTGAGATTAAGTTGGGGATTGATGGTGGGTGAGTAGGCAGTGATATTAGTTTGGGGATTGACTCTGGTCTACGGGAAATGTGGGGTAGTGGATTAGTTTCGGGATTGATACAGGGCTATGGGGAGAGTGACAGTGGCATTAGTTTGAGGTTTCGTGCAGGGAAATGGGGAGAGAGCGGGGCAATGGAATTAGTTTGGGGATTGAAACGGGGCTATGGGGAGAGGGCGGGGCAATGGAATTAGTTTGGGGTTGATACAGGGCTTTGGGGAGAGAGCGGGGCAATGGGATTAGTTTGGGGATTGAAACGGGGCTATGGGGAGAGAGCGGGGCAGTGAGATTAGTTTGGAGATATATACAGGCCTACGGGGAGAGAGTGGAGCGGTGGGATTAGTTTGGGAATTGATACAGTGCTATGGGGAGAGAGCGGGGCAATGGAATTAGTTTGGGGATTGATACAGGGCTATGTGGAAAGCGCGGGGCAATGGAATTAGTTTGGGGATTGAAACGGGGCTATGGGGAGTGAGTGGGCAGTGAGATTAGTTTGGGATTGATAGAGGGCTACGGGAGAGAGTGGGGCAGTGGGGTTAGGTCAGTGATTGTTAGAGGGCTATGAGGAGAGTGCGGGGCAGTGGGGTTAGTTTGGGGATTAATACAGGGCTATGGGGAGAGAGCGGGGCAGTGGGATTAGTTTGGGGATTGATACAGGGCTATGGGGAGAGAGTGGGACAGTGGCATTCGTTTGGGGATTGATACAGGACTGTGGGGAGAGAGTGGGACAGTGAGATTAGTTTGTAGATTGATACAGGGCTATGGGGAGAGAGCGGGGCATGAGATTACTTTGGGGATTGACACTTGGCTACTGGGAGGGTGGGATTAGATTGCGGATTGATGCAGGGCTACGGGGAGGGTAGAATTAGTTTGGGGATTGACACCGGGCTATGGGGAGGGTGGGGCAGTGGGATTAGTTTGGGGATTGATACAGGGCAATGAAGAGAGTGTCGCAGTGGGATTAGTTAGAGGTTTGATATAGGGCTATGCGAAGAGAGTGGGGCAGTGGGATTAGTTTGGGGATTGATACAGGGCTATGGGGATAGAGTTAGGCAGTAAGATTAGTTTGGGGATTGATACAGGGCTATGCAGAGCATGGGGCAGTGGGATTAGTTTGAGGATTGATACATGGCTATGGGGAGAGAATGGGGCAGTGGGATTAGCTTGGATATTGATATAGGGCTATGGGCAGGGCACGGGGCAGTGGGATTAGTTTGGGGATTGACACAGGACTATGGGAAGAGCGGCCAGTGGGATTTGTTTGGGGATTGATACAGGGCTATGGGGAGAGAATGGGGCATTGGGATTAGTTTGGGATTGATACAGGGCTACGGAGAAAGAGTGGGGCAGTGAGATTAGTTTGGGATTGGTACTGTCTATGGAGAGTGAGTGGTCAGTGGGATTAGTTTGGGGATTCATTGATGACTATGGGGAGCGGGAGGGGCAATGTGTTTAGTCTGGGGATTGATACAGGGCTATGGAGAGAGAGAGGGGAAATGGGTTTTATTTGGGGATTAATACTGGGCAATGGAGAGAGAGAGGGGCAATAGGTTTAGTTTGGGGATTGATACAGGGCTACGGGGAGAGAGCAGGGCAGTTAGATTAGTTTTGGCATTGACGCAGGGATATGGGGAGATGGGATTAGTTTTGGAATTGACACAGCTATGGGGATATGGATTTTGTTTGGGATTTGACACAGGCCTGTGGAGAGAGTGGGACAGTCACATAAAGTTGGGATTGATAAGGGCGGCACGTGGCACAGTGGTTAGCACTGCAGTCTACGGTGCTGAGCACCTGGGTTCGAATCCCGGGCCTGGGTCACTGTCTCTGTCGAGTTTGTACATTCCCCCGGAGACTGCCTGGGTTTCACCCCCACAACCAAAAGATGTTCTGGGTAGGTGGATTGCCCACGCTAAATTGCCCCTTAAATGGAAAAACAATGATAATTGCGCACTCTAAATTTAAACAACAAAATTGGGGGAATTGATAGAGGGACTTGGGGAGAGAACGGACAGTGGGATTAGATTCGGGTTGGATCGACGGCTATGGAGAGAGTGGGCAGTGGGACTAGTTTGGGGATTGATACAGGGCTATGAGGAGAGAGTGGGCAGTGGGATTAGTTTGGGGATTGGTACAGGTCTATGGGGAGAGAGTGGGGCAGTGGAATTAGTTTGGATATTGATGCAGTGCTATGTGGAGAGAGAGCGGCAGTGGGATTAGTTTGGGAATTGGTACAGTGCTATGTGGAGAGAGTGCGGAAGTGGGATTAGTTTGGGAATTGGTACAGGGCTATGTGGAGAGAGTGGGGAAGCGGGATTAGTTTGGGGATTGGTACAGGGCTATTGGGAGAGAGTGGGGCAGTGGGATTAGTTTGGGGATTGATACAGGGCAATGGGGAGAGAGCGGGGCAGTGGGATTAGTTTGTGGATTGATGCAGGGCAATGGGACAAGAGCCGGGCAATGGGATTAGTTTGGGGATTGAAAAGGAGCTATGGGGAGAGAGAGGACAGTGAGATGAGTTTGGGATTGATGCAGGGCTATGGGAGAGTGTGGGGCAGTGTAAATAGTTCAGTGATTGATACATGGCGAAAGGGGGAACTGACATGAAAATCGCTTATTTTCACAAGTAGGCTTCAATGAAGTTACTGTGAAAAGCCCCTAGTCGCCACATTCCGACGCATGTTCAGGGAGGCTGTTACGGGAGGCTCCCTTGGTCTGCTTTCAAAGCCAGCGATTTAGCACTGTGCTAAACAGCCTCTTAGAGAGTGGGGCAGTGGGATTAGTTTGGGACTGATACATGGCTATGGGGAGAGAGTGGGACAGTGGGATTAGTTCAGTGATTTATACATGGCTATGGGGAGAGAGAGGGGCAGTGGGATTAGTTCAGTGATTGATACAGGGCTATGGGGAGAGAGTGGGACAGTGGGATTAGTTCAGTGATTTATACATGGCTATGGGGAGAGAGTGGCGCAGTGGGATTAGTTCAGTGATTGATACAGGGCTATGGCGAGAGAGAGGGGCAATGGGATTAGATTGGGGATTGATACATGGCTATGGGGAGAGATAGAGGGGCAATGGGTTTAGTTTGGGATGGATACAGGTCTATGGGGAGAGAGTGGGGCAGTGGGATTACTTTGGGTATTGATACAGGGCTATGGGGAGAGAGCGCGGCAGTGGCATTAGTTTGGGGATTGATACAGGGCTACAGTGAGAGAGTGTGGCAGTGAGCTTAGTTTGGGATTGATACAGGGCAATGGGACAAGAGCCGGGCAGTGGGATTAGTTTGGGATTGATACATGGCAATGGGAGAGAGTTGCGCAGTGGGATTAGTTCAGCGATTAATACATGGCTATGGGGTGAGAGCGGCAGCGGGATTAGTTTGGAATGAATACATGGCTATTGGGAGAGAGTGGTTCAGTGGGATTAGTTCAGTGATTGATCCAGGACTGTGGGGAGAGAGAGGGGCAATGGGATTAGTTTGGGGATTGATACATGACTATGGGGAGAGAGTGGGGCAGTGGGATTACTTTGGAGATTGATACAGGGCTGCAGTGAGAGAGTTGGGCAGTGACCTTATTTTGGAATTGATACAGGGCAATGGGAGAGAGTTGCGCAGTGGGATTAGTTCAGTGATTAATACATGGCTATGGGGTGAGAGCGGCAGCGGGATTAGTTTGGGATTGATACATGGCTATGGGGAGAGAGCGGCAGCGGGATTAGTTTGGATTTAATACATGGCTATGGGGAGAGAGAGGGGCAATGGGATTAGTTTGGGGATTGATACATGACTATGGGGAGAGAGAGAGGGGCAATGGGTTTAGTTTGGGGATTGATACAGGGCTATGGGTAGAGAGTGGGGCAGTGGGATTACTTTGGGAATTGATACACGGCTATGGGGAGAGAGCGGGGCAGTGGCATTAGTTTGTGGATTGATACAAACTACAGTGAGAGAGTGGGGCAGTGAGCTTAGTTTGGGATCGATACAGGACAATGGGAAAAGAGCCGGGCAGTGGGATTATTTTGGGATTGATACATGGCTATGGGAGAGAGTGGCGCAGTGGGAATAGTTCAGTGATTGATCCAGGGCTGTGGGGAGAGAGAGGGGCAAAGGGTTTAGTTTGTGGATTGATACATGACTATTGGGAGAGAGTGGGTCAGTGGGATTAGTTCAGTGATTGATCCAGGGCTGTGGGGAGAGAGAGGGGCAATGGGATTAGTTTGGGGATTGATAGATGACTATGGGGAGCGGGAGGGGCAATGGGTTTTGTCTGGGGATTGATACAGGGTTATGGAGAGAGAGAGGGGCAATAGGTTTAGTTTGGGGATTGATACAGGGCTACGGGGAGAGAGCAGGGCAGTTAGATTAGTGTTGGCATTGACGCAGGGATATGGGGAGATGGGATTAGATTTGGAATTGACACAGCTATGGGGATATGGATTTCGTTTGGGATTTGACACAGGCGTGTGGGGAGAGTGGGACAGTCACATAAAGTTGGGATTGATAAGCGGCACGTGGCACATTGGTTAGCACTGCAGTCTACGGTGCTGAGCACCTGGGTTCGATTCCCGGGCCTGGGTCACTGTCTCTGTCGAGTTTGCACATTCCCCCGGAGTCTGCCTGGGTTTCACCCCCACAACCAAAAGATGTTCTGGGTAGGTGGATTGCCCACGCTAAATTGCCCCTTAAATGGAAAATAATGATAATTGCGCACTCTAGATTTAAACAACAAAATTGGGGGAATTGATAGAGGGACTTGGGGAGAGAACGGACAGTGGGATTAGATTCGGGTTCGATCGACGGCTATGGAGAGAGTGGGCAGTGGGATTAGTTTGGGGATTGATACAGGGCTGTGGGGAGAGTGGGATTAGATTGGGGGTTGACACAGGGCTGTGGGGAGAATGGGATCAGTTTAGGATTGACACAGGGCTGTGGGGAGAGTGGGATAAATTTGGGGATTGATACAGGACTATGGGGAGAGCGGGACAGTGGGATTAGTTTGTGATTGATACAGGGCAATGGGGAGGGAGCTGGGTAATGGGATTAGTTGGGGAATTGATACAGGGCTATGGGGAGAGAGCGGGGCAGTTGGATCATTTTGGGATTGATAAAGGGCTATGGGGAGAGAGCGAGGCAGTGGCATCATTTTGAGATTGATACAGGGCTATTTGAAAGAGCGCGGAGGTGAGATTAGTTTGGGGATTAATACAGGGCTATGGGGATAGTGAGGTAGTTAGATTAGTTTGGGGATTGACACAGGGCTATGTGGAGCCAACGGGGCAGTAGGATTAGTTTGGGGATTGATACAGGGCTATGGGGAGAGAGCGGGGCAGTGGGATTAGTTTGGGGATTGATACAGGGCTATGGGGTGAGATAGCGGCAGGGAGATTAGTTTGGGGATTGATACAGGGCTGTGGGGAAAGAGCGGGGCAGTGGGATTAGTTTGGGGATTAATACAGGGCTATGGGGAGAGATCGGGGCATTGACATTAGTTTGGGGATTGATACGGTGCTGTGGGGAGGGAGTGGGGCAGTGGGATTAGTTTGGGGATTGATACAGGGCTATGGGGAGAGAGTGAGGCAATGAGATTACTTTGGGGATTGACACAGGGCTATTGGGAGAGAGCGGGTCATTGGGATTAGTTTGTGGATTGATGCAGGGCAATGGGACAAGAGCCGGGCAATGGGATTAGTTTGGGGATTGAAAAGGGGCTATGGGGAGAGAGAGGACAGTGAGATGAGTTTGGGATTGATGCAGGGCTATGGGAGAGTGTGGGGCAGTGGAAATAGTTCAGTGATTGATACATGGCTAAAGGGGGAACTGACATGAAAATCGCTTATTTTCACAAGTAGGCTTCAATGAAGTTACTGTGAAAAGCCCCTAGTCGCCACATTCCGACGCCTGTTCAGGGAGGCTGTTACGGGAGGCTGCCTTGGTCTGCTTTCAAAGCCAACGATTTAGCCCTGTGCTAAACAGCCTCTTAGAGAGTGGGGCAGTGGGATTAGGTTGAGGTTTGATACATGGCTATGGGGAGAGAGTGGGACAGTGGGATTAGTTCAGTGATTTATACATGGCTATGGGGAGAGAGAGGGGCAGTGGGATTAGTTTGGGACTGATGCAGGGCTATGGGGAGAGAGTGGCGCAGTGGGATTAGTTCAGTGATTGATACAGGGCTATGGCGAGAGAGAGGGGCAATGGGATTAGATTGGGGATTGTTACATGACTATGGGGAGAGATAGAGGGGCAATGGGTTTAGTTTGGGAATGGATACAGGTCTGTGGGGAGAGAGTGGGGCAGTGGGATTACGTTGGGTATTGATACAGGGCTATGGGGAGAGAGCGCGGCAGTGGCATTAGTTTGGGGATTGATACAGGGCTACAGTGAAAGAGTGTGGCAGTGAGCTTAGTTTGGGATTGAGCCAGGGCAATGGGACAAGAGCCGGGCAGTGGGATTAGTTTGGGATTGATACATGGCATTGGGAGAGAGTTGCGCAGTGGGATTAGTTCAGTGATTAATACATGGCTATGGGGTGAGAGCGGCAGCGGGATTAGATTGGAATGAATACATGGCTATTGGGAGAGAGTGGCGCAGTGGGATTAGTTCAGTGATTGATCCAGGACTGTGGGGAGAGAGAGTGGGGCAGTGGGATTAGTTTGGGGATTGATACATGACTATGGGGAGAGAGTGGGGCAGTGGGATTACTTTGGAGATTGATACAGGGCTACAGTGAGAGAGTTGGGCAGTGACCTTATTTTGGAATTGATACAGGGCAATGGGAGAGAGTTGCGCAGTGGGATTAGTTCAGTGATTAATACATGGCTATGGGGTGAGAGCGGCAGCGGGATTAGTTTGGGATTGATACATGGCTATGGGGAGAGAGCGGCAGCGGGATTAGTTTGGATTTAATACATGGCTATGGGGAGAGAGAGGGGCAATGGGATTAGTTTGGGGATTGATACATGACTATGGGGGGAGAGAGAGGGGGAATGGGTTTAGTTTGTGGATTGATACAGGGCTATGGGGAGAGAGCGGGGCAGTGGCATTAGTTTGTGGATTGATACAGGACTACAGTGAGAGAGTGTGGCAGTGAGCTTAGTTTGGGATTGAGCCAGGGCAATGGGACAAGAGCCGGGCAGTGGGATTAGTTTGGGATTGATACATGGCATTGGGAGAGAGTTGCGCAGTGGGATTAGTTCAGTGATTAATACATGGCTATGGGGTGAGAGCGGCAGCGGGATTAGTTTGGAATGAATACATGGCTTTTGGGAGAGAGTGGCGCAGTGGGATTAGTTCAGTGATTGATCCAGGACTGTGGGGAGAGAGAGTGGGGCAGTGGGATTAGTTTGGGGATTGATACATGACTATGGGGAGAGAGTGGGGCAGTGGGATTACTTTGGAGATTGATACAGGGCTACAGTGAGAGAGTTGGGCAGTGACCTTATTTTGGAATTGATACAGGGCAATGGGAGAGAGTTGCGCAGTGGGATTAGTTCAGTGATTAATACATGGCTATGGGGTGAGAGCGGCAGCGGGATTAGTTTGGGATTGATACATGGCTATGGGGAGAGAGCGGCAGCGGGATTAGTTTGGATTTAATACATGGCTATGGGGAGAGAGAGGGGCAATGGGATTAGTTTGGGGATTGATACATGACTATGGGGAGAGAGAGAGGGGCAATGGGTTTAGTTTGTGGATTGATACAGGGCTATGGGGAGAGAGTGGGGCAGTGAGCTTAGTTTGGGATTGATACAGGACAATGGGAAAAGAGCGGGGCAGTGGGATTATTTTGGGATTGATACATGGCTATGGGATAGAGTGGCGCAGTGGGAATAGTTCAGTGATTAATACATGGCTATGGGGAGAGAGCGGCAGCGGGATTAGTTTGGAATGAATACATGGCTATTGGGAGAGAGTGGCGCAGTGGGATTAGTTCAGTGATTGATCCAGGGCTGTGGGGAGAGAGAGGGGCAATGGGATTAGTTTGGGGATTGATAGATGACTATGGGGAGCGGGAGGGGCAATGGATTTAGTCTGGGGATTGATACAGGGCTATATAGAGAGAGAGGGGCAATAGGTTTAGTTTGGGGATTGATACAGGGCTACGGGGAGAGAGCAGGGCAGTTAGATTAGTGTTGGCATTGACGCAGGGATATGGGGAGATGGGATTAGTTTTGGAATTGGCACCGCTATGGGGATATGGATTTCGTTTGGGATTTGCACAGCCCTGTGGGGAGAGTGGGACAGTCACATAAAGCTGGGATTGATAAGCGGCACGTGGCACATTGGTTAGCACAGCAGTCTACGGTGCTGAGCACCTGGGTTTGAATCCCGGGCCTGGGTCACTGTCTCTGTCGAGTTTGCACATTCCCCCAGAGTCTGCCTGGGTTTCACCCCCACAACCAAAAGATGTTCTGGGTAGGTGGATTGCCCACGCTAAATTGCCCCTTAAATGGAAAATAATGATAATTGCGCACTCTAAATTTAAACAACAAAATTGGGGGAATTGATAGAGGGACTTGGGGAGAGAACGGACAGTGGGATTAGATTCGGGTTCGATCGACGGCTATGGAGAGAGTGGGCAGTAGGATTAGTTTGGGGATTGATACAGGGCTGTGGGGAGAGTGGGATTAGATTGGGGATTGACACAGGGCTGTGGGGAGAATGGGATCAGTTTAGGATTGACACAGGGCTGTGGGGAGAGTGGGATAAATTTGGGGATTGATACAGGGCTATGGGGAGAGCGGGACAGTGGGATTAGTTTGTGATTGATACAGGGCAATGGGGAGGGAGCTGGGTAATGGGATTAGTTGGGGAATTGATACAGGGCTATGGGGAGAGAGCGGGGCAGTTGGATCATTTTGGGATTGATACAGGGCTATGGGGAGAGAGCGGGGCAGTGGGATCATTTTGGGATTGATACAGGGCTATGGGAAAGAGCGCGGAGGTGAGATTAGTTTGGGGATTAATACAGGTCTATGGGGATAGTGAGGTAGTGAGATTAGTTTGGGGATTGACACAGGGCTATGTGGAGCCAACGGGGCAGTAGGATTAGTTTGGGGATTCATACAGGGCTAGGGGGAGAGAGCGGGGCAGTGGGATTAGTTTGGGGATTGATACAGGGCTATGGGGAGAGATCGGGGCATTGACATTAGTTTGGTGATTGATACGGGGCTGTGGGGAGGGAGTGGGGCAGTGGGATTAGTTTGGGGATTGATACAGGGCTATGGGGAGAGAGTGAGGCAATGAGATTACTTTGGGGATTGACACAGGGCTATTGGGAGAGAGCGGGTCATTGGGATAAGTTTGAGGATTGATACAGAGCTATGGGGAGAGAGCGGGGCAGTGAGATTAGTTTGGTATTGACACAGGGCTATGTGGAGAGAGTGAGGCAGTGATATTAAGTTGGGGATTGATACAGGGCTTTGATGGGTGAGTAGGCAGTGATATTAGTTTGGGGATTGACTCTGGTCTACGGGAAATGTGGGGTAGTGGATTAGTTTCGGGATTGATACAGGGCTATGGGGAGAGTGATAGTGGCATTAGTTTGAGGTTTCGTGCAGGGATATGGGGAGAGAGCGGGGCAATGGAATTAGTTTGGGGATTGAAACGGGGCTATGGGGAAAGAGCGGGGCAATGGGATTCGTTTGGGGATTGAAACGGGGCTATGGGGAGAGAGCGGGGCAGTGAGATTAGTTTGGAGATATATACAGGGCTACGGTGAGACAGTGGAGCGGTGGGATTGATTTGGGAATTGATACAGTTCTATGGGGAGAGAGCGGGGCAATGGAATTAGTTTGGGGATTGATACAGGGCTCTGGGGAAAGCGCGGGGCAATGGAATTAGTTTGGGGCTTGAAACGGGGCTATGGGGAGTGAGTGGGCAGTGAGATTAGTTTGGGATTGATAGAGGGCTACGGGAGAGTGCGGGGCAGTGGGGTTAGTTTGGGGATTGATACAGGGCTATGGGGAGAGAGCGGGGCAGTGGGATTAGTTTGGGGATTGATACAGGGCTATGGGGAGAGAGTGGGACAGTGGAATTAGTTTGGGGATTGATACAGGACTGTGGGGAGAGAGTGGGACAGTGAGATTAGTTTGTAGATTGATACAGGGCTATGGGGAGAGAGCCGGGCAGTGAGATTATTTTGGGGATTGGCACCTGGCTATGGGGAGGGTGGGACAGTGGGATTAATTTGGGAATTGATACAGGCCAATAAAGAGAGTGTCGCAGTGGGATTAGTTAGTGGTTTGATATAGGGCTTTGCGGAGAGAGTGGGGCAGTGGGATTAGTTTGGGGATTGATACAGGGATATGGGAGAGAGTTAGGCAGTAAGATTAGATTGGGGATTGATACAGGGCTATGCGGAGCATGGGGCAGTGGGATTAGTTTGAGGATTGATACATGGCCATGGGGAGCGAATGGGGCAGTGGGATTAGTTTGGATATTGATACAGGGGTATGGGCTGGTAACGGGGCAGTGATATTAGTTTCGGGATTGATACAGGGCTATGGGGATAGAGCCGGGCAGTGGGATTTGTTTGAGTTTGATACAGGTCTAAGGAGAGTGAGTGGTCAGTGGGATTAGTTTGGGGATTGATCCAGGGCTATGGGGAGAGAATGGGGCAGTGGGAATAGTCTGGATATTGATACAGGGCTATGGGCAGAGAACGGGGCAGTGATATTAGTTTCCGGATTGATACAGGGCTATGGGGATAGAGCCGGGCAGTGGTATTTGTTTGGTATTGATACAGGGCTATGGGGAGTGAGCTGGGCAGTGGGATTGGTTTGGGGATTGATACAGGACTATGGGGATAGAGTGGGGCAGTGAGATTAGAATAGGGATTGAAACTGGACTATGTGGCGAGAGTGAGGCAGTGATATTAGTTTGGGGATCGATACAGGGCTATGAGGGAGACAGCGAGGCGGTGGCATTAGATAGGGGATTGATACAGGGCTATGGTGGGAGAGATTGGGACAGTGAGTTTAGTTTGGGGATTGATACAGGCCTATGGGGAGAGAGTGAGGCAATGGGATTAGTTTATGGGGTTGACAGAGGGCTATGGGGAGAGAGCGGGGCAGTGGGATAAGTTTGAGGATTGATACAGGGCTATGGGGAGAGAGCGGGGCAGTGAGATTAAGTTGGGGATTGATACAGGGCTATGGTGGGTGAGTAGGCAGTGATATTAGTTTGGGGATTGACTCTGGTCTACGGGAAATGTGGGGTAGTGGATTAGTTTCGGGATTGATACAGGGCTATGGGGAGAGTGACAGTGGCATTAGTTTGAGGATTCGTGCAGGGATATGGGGAGAGAGCGGGGCAATGGAATTAGTTTGGGGATTGAAACGGGGCTATGGGGAGAGGGCGGGGCAATGGAATAAGTTTGGGGTTGATACAGTGCTATGGGGAGAGAGCGGGGCAATGGGATTAGTTTTGGGATTGAAACGGGGCTATGGGAAGAGAGTGGGAAAGTGAGATTAGTTTGGGGTTGATACAGTGCTATGGGGAGAGAGCGGGGCAATGGGATTAGTTTGGGGTTGATACATTGCGATGGGGAGAGAGCGAGGCAATGGGATTAGTTTGTGGTTGATACAGTGCTATGGGGAGAGAGCGGGGCAGTGAGATTAGTTTGGAGATATATGCAGGGCTATGGGGAGATAGTGGGGCGGTGGGATTAGTTTGGGAAATGATACAGGGCTATGGGGAGAGAGTGGGGGCAGTGGGATTAGTTTGGGGATTGATACAGGGCTCTGGGGAAAGCGTGGGGCAATGGAATTAGTTTGGGGATTGAAACGGGGCTATGGGGAGTGAGTGGGCAGTGAGATTAGTTTGGGATTGATAGAGGGCTACGGGAGAGTGCGGGGCAGTGGGGTTAGTTTGGGGATTGATACAGGGCTATGGGGAGAGAGCGGGGCAGTGGGATTAGTTTGGGGATTGATACAGGGCTATGGAGAGAGAGTGGGACAGTGGAATTAGTTTGGGGATTGATACAGGACTGTGGGGAGAGAGTGGGACAGTGAGATTAGTTTGTAGATTGATACAGGGCTATGGGGAGAGAGCCGGGCAGTGAGATTATTTTGGGGATTGGCACCTGGCTATGGGGAGGGTGGGACAGTGGGATTAATTTGGGGATTGATACAGGGCAATGAAGAGAGTGTCGCAGTGGGATTAGTTAGTGGTTTGATATAGGGCTTTGCGGAGAGAGTGGGGCAGTGGGATTAGTTTGGGGATTGATACAGTGATATGGGAGAGAGTTAGGCAGTAAGATTAGATTGGGGATTGATACAGGGCTATGTGGAGCATGGGGCAGTGGGATTAGTTTGAGGATTGATACATGGCCATGGGGAGCGAATGGGGCAGTGGGATTAGTTTGGATATTGATACAGGGGTATGGGCTGGTAACGGGGCAGTGATATTAGTTTCGGGATTGATACAGGGCTATGGGGATAGAGCCGGGCAGTGGGATTTGTTTGAGTTTGATACAGGTCTAAGGAGAGTGAGTGGTCAGTGGGATTAGTTTGGGGATTGATCCAGGGCTATGGGGAGAGAATGGGGCAGTGGGAATAGTCTGGATATTGATACAGGGCTATGGGCAGAGAACGGGGCAGTGATATTAGTTTCCGGATTGATACAGGGCTATGGGGATAGAGCCGGGCAGTGGTATTTGTTTGGTATTGATACAGGGCTATGGGGAGTGAGCTGGGCAGTGGGATTGGTTTGGGGATTGATACAGGACTATGGGGATAGAGTGGGGCAGTGAGATTAGAATAGGGATTGAAACTGGACTATGTGGCGAGAGTGAGGCAGTGATATTAGTTTGGGGATCGATACAGGGCTATGAGAGAGACAGCGAGGCGGTGGCATTAGATAGGGGATTGATGCAGGGCTATGGTGGGAGAGATTGGGACAGTGAGTTTAGTTTGGGGATTGATACAGGCCTATGGGGAGAGAGTGAGGCAATGAGATTAGTTTATGGGGTTGACAGAGGGCTATGGGGAGAGAGCGGGGCAGTGGGATAAGTTTGAGGATTGATACAGGGCTATGGGGAGAGAGCGGGGCAGTGAGATTAAGTTGGGGATTGATACAGGGCTATGGTGGGTGAGTAGGCAGTGATATTAGTTTGGGGATTGACTCTGGTCTACGGGAAATGTGGGGTAGTGGATTAGTTTCGGGATTGATACAGGGCTATGGGGAGAGTGACAGTGGCATTAGTTTGAGGATTCGTGCAGGGATATGGGGAGAGAGCGGGGCAATGGAATTAGTTTGGGGATTGAAACGGGGCTATGGGGAGAGGGCGGGGCAATGGAATAAGTTTGGGGTTGATACAGTGCTATGGGGAGAGAGCGGGGCAATGGGATTAGTTTTGGGATTGAAACGGGGCTATGGGAAGAGAGTGGGAAAGTGAGATTAGTTTGGGGTTGATACAGTGCTATGGGGAGAGAGCGGGGCAATGGGATTAGTTTGGGGTTGATGCAGTGCGATGGGGAGAGAGCGAGGCAATGGGATTAGTTTGTGGTTGATACAGTGCTATGGGGAGAGAGCGGGGCAGTGAGATTAGTTTGGAGATATATGCAGGGCTATGGGGAGATAGTGGGGCGGTGGGATTAGTTTGGGAAATGATACAGGGCTATGGGGAGAGAGTGGGGGCAGTGGGATAAGTTTCGGGATTGATACAGTGCTATGGGTAGAGCGCTGGGCAATGGAATAAGCTTGGGGATTGAAACGGGGCTATGGGGAGTGAGTGGGCAGTGAGATTAGTTTGGGATAGATACAGGGCTACGGGAGAGCGTGGGGCAGTGGGGTTATTTCAGTGATTGTTAGAGGGCTATGGGGAGAGAGCCGGGCAGTGGGGTTAGTTTGGGGATTGATACAGGGCTATGGGGAGAGAGTGAGGCAGTGATATTAGATTGGGGATTGATACATGGCTATGGGGAGAGAGTGAGGCAGTGAGATTAATTTGGGGATTGACACAGGGCTATGGGGAGACAGCGGGGCAGTGAGATTAGTTTGGGATTGACACAGGTCTATGTTGAGAGAGTGAGGCAGTGATATTAATTTGGGGATTGATCCAGGGGTATGGGGTGAGTGCGGGGCAGTGAGATTAGTTTGGGATTGACACCGGGCTATGAGGAGAGAGTGAGGCAGTGATATTAATTTTGTGATTGATACTGGGATAATGTGGGTGAGTGGGCAGTGATATTAGTTTGGGGATTGATTTAGGGCAACGGAGAGGGTGGGGCATTGGGATTAGTCGAGGGATTGTTACAGGGCTATGGTGAGAGTGTATAGTGGAATTAGTTTGTGGATTGGTACAGGGCTATGCGGAGAGAGGGGGCAATGGAATTAGTTTGGGGATTGAAACGGGGCTATGGGGAGTGAGTGGGCAGTGAGATTAGTTTGGTATTGATACAGGGCTATGGGGAGAGAGCGGGGCAATGGAGTTAGTTTGGGGATTGATACAGGGCTAGGGGGAGTGAGCGGGGCAGTGGGATTAGTTTGGGATTGATGCAGGGCTATGGGGAGAGAGTGGGGCAGTGGGATTAGTTTGGGGAATGACACTGGATTACGGGGAGGGTGGGATTAGTTTGGGGATTGACACCTGGCTATGGGGAGGGTGGGGCAGTGAGACTAATTTGGGTATTAATACAGGGCTATGGGGAGACAGTGGGGCAATGGGATTAGTTTGGGATTGATACAGCGCTATGGGGAGAGAGCGGGGCAGTGGGATTAGTTTGGGATTGACACAGGGCTATGGGGAGAGAGGCCAGTGGGATTTGTTTGGGATTGATACAGGGCTCTGGGTAGACAGTGGGGCAATGCGAATAGTTTTCGGGATTGATACAGGGCTATGGGGAGAGAATGGGGCAGTGGGATTAGTTTGGGATTGATAGAGGGCTACGGTGAAAGAGTGGGGCAGTGAGATTAGTTTGTGATTGGTACAGGGCTATTTGGAGAGAACGGGGCAGTGATATTAGTTTTGGGATTGATACAGGGCTATGGGGATAGAGCAGGGCAGTGGGATTTGTTTGGGATTGAAACAGGGCTATTTGCAGAGAACGGGGCAGTGATATTAGTTTCGGGATTGATATAGGGCTATGGGGATAGAGCCGGGCAGTGGGATTTGTTTGGGATTGATACAGGGCTATGGGGAGAGAGTTAGGCAGTATGATTAGTTTGGGGATTGATACAGGACTATGCGGAAGGTGGGGCAGTGGGATTATTTTGACGTTTGATACAGGGCTACTGGGAGAGTGAGGCAGTGGAATTAATTTGGGGATTGACACAGGACTATGGGAAGAGCGGCCAGTATGATTAGTTTGCGGCTTGATTCAGGGCGATGGGTAGACAGTGGGGCAATGCGAATAGTTTTCGGGATTGATACAGGGCTATGGGGAGAGAATGGGGCAGTGGGATTAGTTTGGGATTGATACAGGGCCACGGGCAAAGAGTGGGGCAGTGAGATTTGTTTGGGATTGGTACTGTCTATGGAGAGTGAGTGGTCAGTGGGATTAGTTTGGGATTGATACAGTGCTATGGGGAGAGAGTGGGGCAGTGGGATTAGTTTGTGGATTGATACAGGGCTATGGGCAGAGAACGGGGCAGTGATATTAGTTTCGGGATTGATACAGGGCTATGGGGATAGAGTGGGGCACTGAGATTAGATTGGGGATTGATACAGGCCTATGTGGAGAGAGTGAGGCAGTGATATTAGTTTGGGGATCGATACAGGGTTATGCTGGGAGACAGCGAGGCGGTGGGATTAAATTGGGGATTGATACAGGGCTATGGTGGGCGAGAGCGGGGCAGTGGGATTAGTTTGGGGATTGATTCAGGGCTATGGGGAGAGAATGGGGCAGTGGGAATAGTCTGTATATTGATACAGGGCTATGGGAAGAGAACGGGGCAGTGATATTAGTTTCCGGATTGATACAGGGCTATGGGGATGGAGACGGGCAGTGGTATTTGTTTGGTATTGATACAGGGCTATGGGGAGTGAGCTGGGCAGTGAGATTAGATTGGGGATTGATACAGGACTATGTGGAGAGAGTGAGGCAGTGATATTAGTTTGGGGATAGATACAGGGCTATGCTGGGAGACAGCGAGGCGGTCGGATTAGATTGGGGATTGATACAAGGCTACGGTGGGAGAGATTGGGACAGTGAGTTTAGTTTGGGGATTGATACAGGCCTATGGGGAGAGAGTGAGGCAATGAGATTAGTTTATGGGGTTGACAGAGGGCTATGGGGAGAGAGCGGGGCAGTGGGATAAGTTTGAGGATTGATACAGGGCTATGGGGAGAGAGCGGGGCAGTGAGATTAAGTTGGGGATTGATACAGGGCTATGGTGGGTGAGTAGGCAGTGATATTAGTTTGGGTATTGACTCTGGTCTACGGGAAATGTGGGGTAGTGGATTAGTTTCGGGATTGATACAGGGCTATGGGGAGAGTGACAGTGGCATTAATTTGAGGATTCGTGCAGGGATATGGGGAGAGAGCGGGGCAATGGAATTAGTTTGGGGATTGAAACGGGTCTATGGGGAGAGGGCGGGGCAATGGAATAAGTTTGGGGTTGATACAGTGCTATGGGGAGAGAGCGGGGCAATGGGATTAGTTTGGGGATTGAAACGGGGCTATGGGAAGAGAGTGGGAAAGTGAGATTCGGTTGGGGTTGATACAGTGCTATGGGGAGAGCGGGGCAATGGGATTAGTTTGGGGTTGTTACAGTGCGATGGGGAGAGAGCGAGGCAATGGGATTAGTTTGTGGTTGATACAGTGCTATGGGGAGAGAGTGGGGCAATGGAATTACTTTGGGGTTGATACAGTGCTATGGGGAGAGAGCGGGGCAATGGGATTAGTTTGGCGATTGAAACGGGGCTATGGGGTGAGGGCGGGGCAACGGAATTAGTTTGGGGTTTGATACAGGGCTATGGGGGGAGAGCGGGGCAGTGAGATTAGTTTGGAGATATATGCAGGGCTATGGGGAGATAGTGGGGCGGTGGGATTAGTTTGGGAAATGATACAGGGCTATGGGGAGAGAGTGGGGGCAGTGGGATTAGTTTCGGGATTGATACAGTGCTATGGGTAGAGCGCTGGGCAATGGAATAAGTTTGGGGATTGAAACGGGGCTATGGGGAGTGAGTGGGCAGTGAGATTAGTTTGGGATAGATACAGGGCTACGGGAGAGCGTGGGGCAGTGGGGTTAGTTCAGTGATTGTTAGAGGGCTATGGGGAGAGAGCGGGGCAGTGGGGTTAGTTTGGGGATTGATACAGGGCTATGGGGAGAGAGTGAGGCAGTGATATTAGATTGGGGATTGATACAGGCCTATGGGGAGAGAGTGAGGCAGTGAGATTAATTTGGGGATTGACACAGGGCTATGGGGAGACAGCGGGGCAGTGAGATTAGTTTGGGATTGACACAGGTCTATGTTGAGAGAGTGAGGCAGTGATATTAATTTGGGGATTGATCCAGGGGTATGGGGTGAGTGCGGGGCAGTGAGATTAGTTTGGGATTGACACCGGGCTATGAGGAGAGAGTGAGGCAGTGATATTAATTTTGTGATTGATACTGGGATATTGTGGGTGAGTAGGCAGTGATATTAGTTTGGGGATTGATTTAGGGCAACGGGGAGGTTGGGGCATTGGGATTAGTCGAGGGATTGTTACAGGGCTATGGTGAGAGTGGATAGTGGAATTAGTTTGTGGATTGGTACAGGGCTATGCGGAGAGAGGGGGCAATGGAATTAGTTTGGGGATTGAAACGGGACTATGGGGAGTGAGTGGGCAGTGAGATTAGTTTGGTATTGATACAGGGCTATGGGGCGAGAGCTGGGCAATGGAGTTAGTTTGGGGATTGATACAGGGCTATGGGGAGTGAGCGGGGCAGTGGGATTAGTTTGGGATTGATGCAGAGCTATGGCGAGAGAGTGGGGCAGTGGGATTAGTTTGGGGAATGACACTGGATTACGGGGAGGGGGGGATTAGTTTGGGGATTGACACCGGGCTATGGGGAGGGTGGGGCAGTGAGACTAATTTGGGTATTAATACAGGGCTATGGGGAGACAGTGGGGCAATGGGATTAGTTTGGGATTGATACAGCGCTATGGGGAGAGAGCGGGGCAGTGGGATTAGTTTGGGATTGACACAGGGCTATGGGGAGAGAGGCCAGTGGGATTTGTTTGGGATTGATACAGGGCTCTGGGTAGACAGTGGGGCAATGCGAATAGTTTTCGGGATTGATACAGGGCTATGGGGAGAGAATGGGGCAGTGAGATTAGTTTGGGATTGGTACAGGGCTATTTGGAGAGAACGGGGCAGTGATATTAGTTTTGGGATTGATACAGGGCTATGGGGATAGAGCCGGGCAGTGGGATTTGTTTGGGATTGATACAGGGCTATTTGCAGAGAACGGGGCAGTGATATTAGTTTCGGGATTGATACAGGGCTATGGGGATAGAGCCGGGCAGTGGGATTTGTTTGGGATTGATACAGGGCTATGGGGAGAGTGTTAGGCAGTATGATTAGTTTGGGGATTGATACAGGACTATGCGGAAGGTGGGGCAGTGGGATTATTTTGAGGTTTGATACAGGGCTATTGGGAGAGGCAGTGTAATTAATTTGGGGATTGACACAGGGCTATGGGGAGAGAGCGGGGCAGTGGGATTAGTTTGGGATTGACACAGGACTATGGGAAGAGCGGCCAGTATGATTAGTTTGCGGCTTGATTCAGGGCGATGGGTAGACAGTGGGGCAATGCGAATAGTTTTCGGGATTGATACAGGGCTATGGGGAGAGAATGGGGCAGTGGGATTAGTTTGGGATTGATACAGGGCCACGGGCAAAGAGTGGGGCAGTGAGATTTGTTTGGGATTGGTACTGTCTATGGAGAGTGAGTGGTCAGTGGGATTAGTTTGGGGATTGATCCACGGCTATGGGGAGAGAATGGGGCAGTGGGAATAGTCTGGATATTGATACAGGGCTATGGGCAGAGAACGGGGCAGTGATATTAGTTTCCGGATTGATACAGGGCTATGGGGATAGAGCCGGGCAGTGGTATTTGTTTGGTATTGATACAGGGCTATGGGGAGTGAGCTGGGCAGTGGGATTGGTTTGGGGATTGATACAGGACTATGGGGATAGAGTGGGGCAGTGAGATTAGAATAGGGATTGAAACAGGACTATGTGGCGAGAGTGAGGCAGTGATATTAGTTTGGGGATCGATACAGGGCTATGAGGGAGACAGCGAGGCGGTGGCATTAGATAGGGGATTGATACAGGGCTATGGTGGGAGAGATTGGGTCAGTGAGTTTAGTTTGGGGATTGATACAGGCCTATGAGGAGAGAGTGAGGCAATGAGATTAGTTTATGGGGTTGACAGAGGGCTATGGGGAGAGAGCGGGGCAGTGGGATAAGTTTGAGGTTTGATACAGGGCTATGGGGAGAGAGCGGGGCAGTGAGATTAAGTTGGGGATTGATACAGGGCTATGGTGGGTGAGTAGGCAGTGATATTAGTTTGGGGATTGACTCTGGTCTACGGGAAATGTGGGGTAGTGGATTAGTTTCGGGATTGATACAGGGCTATGGGGAGAGTGACAGTGGCATTAGTTTGAGGATTCGTGCAGGGATATGGGGAGAGAGCGGGGCAATGGAATTAGTTTGGGGATTGAAACGGGGCTATGGGGAGAGGGCGGGGCAATGGAATAAGTTTGGGGTTGATACAGTGCTATGGGGAGAGAGCGGGGCAATGGGATTAGTTTTGGGATTGAAACGGGGCTATGGGAAGAGAGTGGGAAAGTGAGATTAGTTTGGGGTTGATACAGTGCTATGAGGAGAGAGCGGGGCAATGGGATTAGTTTGGGGTTGATACAGTGCGATGGGGAGAGAGCGAGGCAATGGGACTAGTTTGCGGTTGATACAGTGCTATGGGGAGAGAGCGGGGCAGTGAGATTAGTTTGGAGATATATGCAGGGCTATGGGGAGATAGTGGGGCGGTGGGATTAGTTTGGGAAATGATACAGGGCTATGGGGAGAGAGTGGGGGCAGTGGGATTAGTTTCGGGATTGATACAGTGCTATGGGTAGAGCGCTGGGCAATGGAATAAGTTTGGGGATTGAAACGGGGCTATGGGGAGTGAGTGGGCAGTGAGATTAGTTTGGGATAGATACAGGGCTACGGGAGAGCGTGGGGCAGTGGGGTTAGTTCAGTGATTGTTAAAGGGCTATGGGGAGAGAGCGGGGCAGTGGGGTTAGTTTGGGGATTGATACAGGGCTATGGGGAGAGAGTGAGGCAGTGATATTAGATTGGGGATTGATACATGGCTATGGGGAGAGAGTGAGGCAGTGAGATTAATTTGGGGATTGACACAGGGCTATGGGGAGACAGCGGGGCAGTGAGATTAGTTTGGGATTGACACAGGTCTATGTTGAGAGAGTGAGGCAGTGATATTAATTTGGGGATTGATCCAGGGGTATGGGGTGAGTGCGGGGCAGTGAGATTAGTTTGGGATTGACACCGGGCTATGAGGAGAGAGTGAGGCAGTGATATTAATTTTGTGATTGATACTGGGATAATGTGGGTGAGTAGGCAGTGATATTAGTTTGGGGATTGATTTAGGGCAACGGGGAGGGTGGGGCATTGGGATTAGTCGAGGGATTGTTACAGGGCTATGGTGAGAGTGGATAGTGGAATTAGTTTGTGGATTGGTACAGGGCTATGCGGAGAGAGGGGGCAATGGAATTAGTTTGGGGATTGAAACGGGGCTATGGGGAGTGAGTGGGCAGTGAGATTAGTTTGGTATTGATACAGGGCTATGGGGAGAGAGCGGGGCAATGGAGTTAGTTTGGGGATTGATACAGGGCTATGGGGAGTGAGCGGGGCAGTGGGATTAGTTTGGGATTGATGCAGGGCTATGGGGAGAGAGTGGGGCAGTGGGATTAGTTTGGGGAATGACACTGGATTACGGGGAGGGTGGGATTAGTTTGGGGATTGACACCGGGCTATGGGGAGGGTGGGGCAGTGAGACTAATTTGGGTATTAATACAGGGCTATGGGGAGACAGTGGGGCAATGGGATTAGTTTGGGATTGATACAGCGCTATGGGGAGAGAGCGGGGCAGTGGGATTAGTTTGGGATTGACACAGGGCTATGGGGAGAGAGGCCAGTGGGATTTGTTTGGGATTGATACAGGGCTCTGGGTAGACAGTGGGGCAATGCGAATAGTTTTCGGGATTGATACAGGGCTATGGGGAGAGAATGGGGCAGTGGGATTAGTTTGGGATTGATAGAGGGCTACGGGGAAAGAGTGCGGCAGTGAGATTAGTTTGGGATTGGTACAGGGCTATTTGGAGAGAACGGGGCAGTGATATTAGTTTTGGGATTGATACAGGGCTATGGGGATAGTGCAGGGCAGTGGGATTTGTTTGGGATTGATACAGGGCTATTTGCAGAGAACGGGGCAGTGATATTAGTTTCGGGATTGATACAGGGCTATGGGGATAGAACCGGGCAGTGGGATTTGTTTGGGATTGATACAGGGCTATGGGGAGAGAGTTAGGCAGTATGATTAGTTTGGGGATTGATACAGGACTATGCGGAAGGTGGGGCAGTGGGATTATTTTGAGGTTTGATACAGGGCTATTGGGAGAGGCAGTGGAATTAATTTGGGGATTGACACAGGACTATGGGAAGAGCGGCCAGTATGATTAGTTTGCGGCTTGATTCAGGGCGATGGGTAGACAGTGGGGCAATGCGAATAGTTTTCGGGATTGATACAGGGCTATGGGGAGAGAATGGGGCAGTGGGATTAGTTTGGGATTGATACAGGGCCACGGGCAAAGAGTGGGGCAGTGAGATTTGTTTGGGATTTGTACTGTCTATGGAGAGTGAGTGGTCAGTGGGATTAGTTTGGGATTGATACAGTGCTATGGGGAGAGAGTGGGGCAGTGGGATTAGTTTGTGGATTGATACAGGGCTATGGGCAGAGAACGGGGCAGTGATATTAGTTTCGGGATTGATACAGGGCTATGGGGATAGAGTGGGGCACTGAGATTAGATTGGGGATTGATACAGGCCTATGTGGAGAGAGTGAGGCAGTGATATTAGTTTGGGGATCGATACAGGGTTATGCTGGGAGACAGCGAGGCGGTGGGATTAAATTGGGGATTGATACAGGGCTATGGTGGGCGAGAGCGGGGCAGTGGGATTAGTTTGGGGATTGATTCAGGACTATGGGGAGAGAGTGGGGCAGTGAGATTAGTTTGGGGATTGATACAGGGCTATGGGGAGAGAGCGGGGCAATGGGATAATTTTGGGGTTTGACACTGGGCTACGGGGAGGGTTGGATTAATTTGGGGACTGATATAGGGCTATGGGGAGCGAGCGGGGCAGTGGGATTAGTTGGGGATTGATACAGGGCTATGGGGAGAGAGCGGGGCAGTGGTATTAGTTGGGGATTGATACAGAGCGACGGGGGGAGAGTGGGGCAGTGGAATTAGTTTGGGGATTGGTACAGGACTATGGGGAGAGAGTGGGACAGTGAGATTAGTTTGGGGATTGATACAGGGCTATGGGGAGAGAGCGGGGCAGTGAGATTAGTTTGGGGATTGACACTGGGCTACGGGGAGGGTGGGATTAGATTGCGGATTGATACAGGGCTACGTGTAGGATTGAATTAGTTTGTGGATTGATACAGGACTATGCGGAGGGTGGGGCAGTGGGATTATTTTGAGGTTTGATACAGGGCTATGGGGAGAGTGAGGCAGTGGGATTAGTTTGGGATTGATATAGGGCTATGGGGAGAGAATGGGGCAGTGGGATTAGTTTGGGGTTGATCCAGGGCTACGGGGAAAGAGTGGGGCAGTGAGATTAGTTTGGGATTGGTTCAGGTCTATGGGGAGAGAGCGGGGCAATGGGATAATTTTGGGGTTTGACACTGGGCTACGGGGAGGGTTGGATTAATTTGGGGACTGATATAGGGCTATGGGGAGCGAGCGGGGCAGTGGGATTAGTTGGGGATTGATACAAGGCTATGGGGAGAGAGCGGGGCAGTGGTATTAGTTGGGGATTGATACAGAGCGACGGGGGGAGAGTGGGGCAGTGCAATTAGTTTGGGGATTGGTACAGGACTATGGGGAGAGAGTGGGACAGTGAGATTAGTTTGGGGATTGATACAGGGCTATGGGGAGAGAGCGGGGCAGTGAGATTAGTTTGGGGATTGACACTGGGCTACGGGGAGGGTGGGATTAGATTGCGGATTGATACAGGGCTACGTGTAGGATTGAATTAGTTTGTGGATTGATACAGGACTATGCGGAGTGTGGGGCAGTGGGATTATTTTGAGGTTTGATACAGGGCTATGGGGAGAGTGAGGCAGTGGGATTAGTTTGGGATTGATATAGGGCTATGGGGAGAGAATGGGGCAGTGGGATTAGTTTGGGGTTGATCCAGGGCTACGGGGAAAGAGTGGGGCAGTGAGATTAGTTTGGGATTGGTTCAGGTCTATGAGGAGAGAGTGGGGCAGTGGGATTAGTTTGGGATTGATACAGGGCTACGGGGAAAGAGTGGGGCAGTGAGATTAGTATGGGATTGGAGCAGGGCTATGGGAAGATAGTGGGATTAGTTTGGGATTGATACAGGGCTGTGAGGGTAGAGTGGAGCAGTGGGATTTGTTTGGGATTGATACAGGGCTCTGGGGAGATAGGGCAGTGTGATTAGTTTGGGGATTGCTACAGGGCTATGGGGAGATAGTAGCGCAGTGTGATTAGTGTGGGGATTGATACAGGGCTATGTGGAGAAAACTGCGGTGGGATTAGTTTGTCAAACACAATCACATGCGCGTGCACACACTGACAGATACATACACGTGTACATATACACGTGTACACACACATACACTCCTACATAGACACATGTGTGCGTGCGCTCACACGCACATACACAGTTTCGTTATGTAAATTAGCCCTTTAATGCATCCTATTTTGCCAATGACACCAAGCAGTAGACAGCATTGTGAGCAACATTGCTGAACCAAATTGCAGAGAGATATTCATATTTTGTCTGAAGACTGAACTGGTGGACGCATTTCAGTGTAGGGAAATGTAAGATGATGTAATTTAGACTTACAAAGATTAACTCTATGTTCTTTATAAATGATGAGAAGGCAGAAACAGTGGAAGTTTAAACTGTGCAGATATTTCACAGCTGGATTCACACAATACAGACAGCAATGTATCGTAGATTTTGGAAGTGCCACAGATGTTGTCAAATGCAGTACGGGGGTTCCTCAATGTTTCAATCTTGCTCAGAGACTGTCAGCCCACAGGGACAACATTTCTGTTTAATGGGACTGATGCACAAGTTAAAATAATTCCGTTTCAAAGTTTAAAATAAGCAGTCATTTTTCTGTGCAGCTTTCGGAATCTGTCAGTGGAATTGACTTCATACAGGCAAGTGTGAACAAGTGTATGGGGAACTGATTAGAAGTTTTGATGGAGATATTCCTGCATTATGGAAATGTGTGAGATCTATTTAAGGTTGGGAAATGGATTGAGGATCAAAGGATGCAGTTGTTTGTTAACTACATTGGACTGAGAGCCTTGAAGATTCACAACTTCCATGTGCTGTGAGAAAGGATTGATTAACCAAGGCCTATTATTCAAATGCTTCAGACAAGTGAAAAAGCTACAGGAACATTGAATTTCCAGACAAGCAGACACCTGTAATCGGAGCTTAAACTTCATGTTTAAATGTGAAGTGCTGTACTCATGATTGCAATAAACAAGAGTCCACCCTGGGATTCTGTGCAATTTAAGTTCTGCTTTTCCAAAAAATAAAAATAACTATCTGCAATGAAAAATTCCTTGGACAGGCCAGAGGGATTTTTACTGTGTATTTAACCCCAGACAGTTGTGAGTGTTTGATGGACAGTGTAGATGAAGCTTTACTCTGAAACACTGGAATTTAGTCTCGGGGTGATTTAATCAAATGCTTCAGAATAATAATTGATATTGTATATCTCGTGTGTTTCTCAGTGACAGCTCTGAAACATGTACAGCACAATCTCATCCTGTTTCTGTGTGTCTCTCTCTCTCTGAAATTAGCTGGTCCATTTCCTAAATTACCACTTTTCAAAAGGGCTCCGTTGCCTGTGAAGCAGTTTGTGATACCCAAAGGTTATGAAAAGTGCTTTAGAAATGCCTGTCCCCAAGCTGTTGTGAGGATGTTCAGAGTCAGTGTGTGACTTGGGTAACACACAGGCCAGATACACCTCTCCAAGTTAAAGGTGGAGATGTGATCTCTCTCCATTTGAAAGATGTATTGACCCAACCTGTCTGAGTTTGAGCATGTGTTTTTCTGTACGCGTGTGTGTGTCTGGGGGGGGGGGGGTGTATGTGTGTCATTCTTTACACGGCACTGTAAGTTACACGGTAGCACAGTGGGTAGCACTGCAGCTTCACAGCTCAAGGTCCCAGGATCGATTCCCGGCTTGGGTCACAGTCTGTGCGGAGTCGGCTCGTTCTGCCCTTGTCTGCGTGGGTTTCCTCCGGGTGCTCCGGTTTCCTCCCTGACGTCCCGAAGGTTTGGTGAATTGGACATTATGAATTCTCCCTCAGTGTTACCGAACAGGCGCCAGAGTTTGGCGACTAGGGGATTTTGTCAGTAACTTCATTGCAGTGTGTGTGCCTGTGTGTGTGCCTGTGTGTGTGTGCCTGTGTGTGTGTGCGCGTGTGTGTGCCTGTGTGTGTGCCTGTGCCTGTGTGTGTGCCTGTGTGTGTGTGTGTGTGTGTGCCTGTGTGTGTGCCTGTGCCTGTGTGTGTGTGTGCCTGTGTGTGTGTGAGCTCCCCACCACGTCCATCACTGCCAGTGCCTCCTCACAACAGCCAGCACTGCCAGTGTTCCCTCGTCCAACACTGCCAGCGCTCCCCACAGGCAACCCTGCCAGTGCTCCCCACAGCCAGCATTGCCAGTGCTTCCCCACAGCAAGCACTGCCAGTGCTCCCACAGTCAGCACTGCCAGTTCACCCCCGCAAAGCCAGCAATGTCAGTGCTCCCCCACAGCCAGCACAGCCAGTGGTCCCCAAACCAGTACTGCCAGAGCATCCGCGCACGACCAGCACAGCCAGTGCACCCCCACAGACAGCACTGCCATTGCTCCCCCTCTCGGCCAGCACTGCCTGTACTCCCCCCACAGCCAGCAGTGCAGAGTGCTCAACTCACATCAGCACTCCTAGTGCTCCCCCCACAGTCTGCACTGCCAGTTCTCCCCACAGCCAGCACTGCCAGTGCGCCCCCCATAACCAGCACTGCCCGTGCTCCCACAGAGAGCAAGCATTGCCAGTGCTCCTCCCACATCCAGCACTGCCTGTGCAACCCACACACAGCCAGCACTACCAGTTTTTACTCCACAGCCCGCACTGCCAGTGCTCCCTACCATTCAGCCAGCACTGCCAGTGCTCCCACAGCCAGCACTTCACGTGCTCCCCATATCCAGCACTGCCAGTGCTCATCCCCACACACATACTGCACTACCAGTGCTCCCCACACAGACAGTACCGGCAATGCTCCCCTACACAGCCAGTGCTCTCTTCCACAGGCAGCACTGCCAGTGTTTCCCCCCACACAGCCAGCACTGCCAGTGCTCCCCCACACAGCCAGCATCGCCAGTGCTACCACCACACAGCCAGCACTGTCAGTGCTCCCACCACACAGCCAGCACTGTTAGTGCACCCCTCACACAGCCAGCACTGTCGGTGCTCAAATCACACAGCCAGCAGTGTCAGTGCTCCCCCCACACAGCCAGCACTGACAGTGCTCCCCCCACACAGCCAGCACTGTCAGTGCTCCCAACAACACAGCCAGCACTGTCTGTGCTCCCACCACATAGCCAGCACTGTCAGAGCTCCCCCCAAACAGCCAGCACCGTCAGTGCTCCCAACCACACAGCCAGCACTGTCAGTGCTCCCACCACACAGCCAGCACTGTCAGTGACTCACCCCCCAAACAGCCAGCACTGCCAGTGCTCCCCACACAGCCAGCACTGTCAGTGCTCCACCCACACAGTCAGCACTGTCAGTGCTCCCCACACACAGCCAGCACTGTTAGTGCTCCCCACACAGCCAGCACTGTCAGTGCTCCCCACACAGCCAGCACTGTTAGTGATACCACCACACTGCCAGCACTGTCAGTGCTCCCCCACACAGCCAGCACTGTCAGTGCTCCCCACACACAGCCAGCACTGTCAGTGCTGCCCCACATAGCCAGCAATGTCAGTGCCCACACACAGCCAGCACTGCCAGTGCTCCCCACACAGCCAGCACTGTCAGTGCTCCACCCACACAGTCAGCACTGTCAGTGCTCCCCACACACAGCCAGCACTGTTGTGCTCCCCCACACAGCCAGCACTGTCAGTGCTCCCCACACAGCCAGCACTGTTAGTGATCCCACCACACTGGCAGCACTGTCAGTGCTCCCCACACAGCCATCACTGTCAGTGCTCCCCGAAACAGCCAGCACTGTCAGTGCTCCCCCACACAGCCAGCACTCTCAGTGCTCCCACCACACAGCCTGCACTGCCAGTGCTCTACCCCGACAGCCAGCACTTCCAGTGCTCCCGCTTGCAGCCAGAACTGCCATTGCTCCCCATAGCCAGCAGTGCCACTGCTCCCCACAGCCAGCACTGCCAGTGGGTCCCCCACAAGCAGCACTGCTAGTGCTCCCCACAGCCAGTACTGCCAGTGCTCCTCCATTGCCAGCACTGCCAGTGTTCGCACTCAAGGGCAGTAGTGGCTGTGTTCCCCTCCACAGGCAGCACTGCCAGTGCTCCCTTCCACACAGCCAGCACTGCCAGTGCTACCCCACAGCCAGCTCTTCTTGTGATCCCCCCATTGCCAGCACTGCCAGTGTTCCCACCCAAGTGCAGTAGTGGCAGTGTTCCCCTCCACAGGGAGCACTGCCAGTGCTCCCTTCCACACAGCCAGCACTGTCAGTGCTCCCCCCACACTGCCAGCACTGTCAGTGCTCCCACCACACAGCCAGCACTGTCAGTGATCCCCCCACACAGATGGCACTGTCAGTGCTCCCCCACACAGCCAGCACTGTCAGTGCTCCCCACACAGCCCGTACTGTCAGTGCTCCCACCACACAGCCAGCACTGTCAGTGATCCCCCCACACAGCTGGAACTGTCAGGGCTCCCACACACAGCCAGCACAGTCAGTTCTCCCAACACACAGCCAGCACTGTCGTGATCCCCCCACACAGCTGGCACTGTCAGTGCTCCCCCACACAGCCAGCACTGTCAGTGCTCCCCACACAGCCAGCATTGTCAGTGCTCCCCCACACAGCCAGCACTGTCAGTGCTCCAACCACACAGCCAGCACTGCCAGTGCTCCCCACACAACCAGCACTGTCAGTGCTCCCACCACACAGCCAGCACTGCCAGTGCTCCCACCACACAGGCAGCACTGTCAGTGCTCCCCACACACATACAGCATTGTCAGTGCTCCCTCACACAGCCATCACTGTCAGTGCTCCCACCGCACAGCCAGCACTGTCAGTGCTCCCACCACACAGCCAGCACTGCCAGTGCTCCCACCACACAGCCAGCACTGCCAGTGCACCCCCACAGCCAGGACTGCCAGTACTCCCCACAGCCAGCACTGCCACTGCTCCCCACAGCCAGCACAGCCAGTGCTCCCCCCATTGCCAGCACTGTCAGTGCTCCCCCCACACTTCCAGCACTGTCAGTGCTCCCTCCACACAGCTAACACCGTGAGTGCTCCCCGCCCCCACACAGCCTGCACTGCCAGTGCTCCACCCCGACAGCCAGCACTTCCAGTGCTCCCGCTTGCAGCCAGGACTGCCATTGCTCCCCATAGCCACCAGTGCCACTGCTCCCCACAGCCAGCACTGCCAGTGGGTCCCCCACAAGCAGCACTGCCAGTGCTCCCCACAGCCAGTACTGCCAGTGCTCCTCCATTGCCAGCACTGCCAGTGTTCCCACTCAAGGGCAGTAGTGGCTGTGTTCCCCTCCACAGGCAGCACTGCCAGTGCTCCCTTCCACACAGCCAGCACTGCCAGTGCTACCCCACAGCCAGCTCTTCTTGTGATCCCTCCATTGCCAGCACTGCCAGTGTTCCCACCCAAGTGCAGTAGTGGCAGTGTTCCCCTCCACAGGGAGCACTGCCAGTGCTCCCTTCCACACAGCCAGCACTGTCAGTGCTCCCCCCACACTGCCAGCACTGTCAGTGCTCCCACCACACAGCCAGCACTGTCAGTGATCCCCCCACACAGCTGGCACTGTCAGTGCTCCCCCACACAGCCAGCACTGTCAGTTCTCCCCACACAGCCCGCACTGTCAGTGCTCCCACCACACAGCCAGCACTGTCAGTGATCCCCCCACACAGCTGGAACTGTCAGGGCTCCCACACACAGCCAGCACAGTCAGTTCTCCCAACACACAGCCAGCACTGTCGTGATTCCCCCACACAGCTGGCACTGTCAGTGCTCCCCCCACACTTCCAGCACTGTCAGTGCTCCCTCCACACAACCAGCACTGTCAGTGCCCCCGCACACAGCCAGCACTGTCAGTGCTCCCCCACCAGCCAGCACTGTCAGTGCTACCCCACAGCAAGCAATTCCTTTGCTCCCCCCAATGCCAGCACTGCCAGTGTTCCCACCCAAGTGCAGTAGTGGTAGTGTTCCCCTCCAGAAGCAGCACTACCAGCGCTCCCTTCAACACAGCCAGCACTGTCAGTGCTCCCCCCAAAGAGCTAGCACTGTCAGTGCTCCCACCACACAGCCAGCACTGTCAGTGATCCCCCAAAGATCCAGCACTGTCAGTGCCACCACCACACAGACTGCACTGTCAGTGCTCCCACCACACAGCCAGCACTGTCAGTGCTTCCTCCACACAGCTGGCACTGTCAGTGCGCCCACCGCACTGCCAGCACTGTCAGTGCTCCCACCACACAGCCAGCACTGTCAGTGATCCCCCACACAGCTGGAACTGTCAGGGCTCCCACACACAGCCAGCACTGCCAGTTCTCCCAACACACAGCCAGCACTGTCAGTGATCCCCCCACACAGCTGGAACTGTCAGTGCTCCCCACACAGCCAGCATTGTCAGTGCTCCACCACACAGCCAGCACTGTCAGTGCTCCCACCACACAGTCAGCACTGCCAGTGATCCCCACACAGCCAGCACTGTCAGTGCTCCCACCACACAGCCAGCACTGCCAGTGCTCCCACCACACAGGCAGCACTCTCAGTGCTCCCCACACACAGACAGCATTGTCAGTGGTCCGTCACACAGCCATCACTGTCAGTGCTCCCACCGCACTGCCAGCACTGTCAGTGCTCCCACCACACAGCCAGCACTGCCAGTGCTCCCACCACACAGCCAGCACTGTCAGTGCTCCCACCACACAGCCAGCAGTGTCAGTGCTCCCCCACACAGCCAGCACTGTCAGTGCTCCCCACACAGCCAGCATTGTCAGTGCTCCCCCACACAGCCAGCACTGTCAGTGCTCCCACCACACAGCCAGCACTGCCAGTGCTCCCCACACAACCAGCACTGTCAGTGCTCCCACCACACAGCCAGCACTGCCATTGCTCCCACCACACAGGCAGCACTGTCAGTGCTCCCCACACACAGACAGCATTGTCAGTGCTCCCTCACACAGCCATCACTGTCAGTGCTCCCACCGCACAGCCAGCACTGTCAGTGCTCCCACCACACAGCCAGCACTGCCAGTGCTCCCACCACACAGCCAGCACTACCAGTGCACCCCCACAGCCAGGACTGCCAGTGCTCCCCACAGCCAGCACTGCCGCTGCTCCCCACAGCCAGCACAGCCAGTGCTCCCCCCATTGCCAGCACTGCTAGTGTTCCACACAAGTGAAGTAGTGGCAGTGTTTCCCTCCACAGGCAGCACTGCCAGTGCTCCCTTTCACACAGCCAGCACTGCCAGTGCACACACCACACAGCCAGCACTGTCCGTGCTCCCTCACACAGCCAGCACTGTCAGTGCTCCCACCACACAGCCAGACCTGTCAGTGCTCCCACCACACAGCCAGCATTGTCAGTGCTCCCCCACACAGCCAGCACTGCCAGTGCTCCCCACACAGCACGCACTGACAGTGCTCACCCACACAGCCAGCACTGTCAGTGCTCCCCCCACACTTCCAGCACTGTCAGTGCTCCCCCACACAGCCAGCACTGTTAGTGCTCTCCCCACACAGCCAGCACTGTCAGTGCTCCCCACACAGCCAGCACCGTCAGTGCTCCCCCACCAGCCAGCACGGTCGGTGCTCCCCCCACACAGCCAGCACTGTCAGTGATCCCACCACACAGACAGCACTGCCAGTGCTCCCACAGCCAGCACTGTCAGTGCTCCCACCGCACAGCCAGCACTGTCAGTGCTCCCCCACACAGCCAGCTCTGTCAGTGCTCCCCCACACCAGCACTGCCAATGCACCCACCACACAGCCAGCACTGTCCGTGCTCCCTCACACAGCCAGCACTGTCAGTGCTCCCACCACACAGCCAGATCTGTCAGTGCTCCCACCACACAGCCAGCATTGTCAGTGCTCCCCCACACAGCCAGCACTGCCAGTGCTCCCCACACAGCACGCACTGTCAGTGCTCACCCACACAGCCAGCACTCTCAGTGCTCCCCCCACACTTCCAGCTCTGTCAGTGCTCCCTCCACACAGCCAGCACTGTCAGTGATCCCCCACACAGCCAGCACTGTCAGTGCTCCCCCACACGGCCAGCACTGTCAGTGCTCCCACTAAACAGCCAGCACTGTCAGTGCTCCCCACACACAGCCAGCATTGTCAGTGCTCCCCCACACAGCCAGCACTGTCAGTGCTCCCCCACACAGCCAGCACTGTCAGTGCTCCCACCACACAGCCAGCACTGTCAGTGCTCCCACCACACAGCCAGCAGTGTCAGTGCTCCCACCACACAGCCAGCACTGCCAGTGGGTCCCCCACAAGCAGCACTGCCAGTGCTCCCCACAGCCAGGACTGCCAGTGTTCCCTTCTCAGACAGCACTGCCAGTGCTCCCCCATCAGCACTCCTAGTGCTCCCCCCTCCCCCCCACAGCCAGCACTTCCATTGCTCCCCCATTGCCAGCACTGCCAGTGTTCCACCAAAGTGCAGTAGTGGCAGCGTTCCCCTCCACATGCAGCACTGCCAGTGCTCCCTTCCACACAGCCAACACTGCCAGTGCTCCCCTACAGCCAGCACTGCCAGTGCGCACCCAATAACCAGCACTGCTAGTTCTCACACACACAGCCAGCAATGCCAGTGCTCCTCACATCCAGCACTGCCACTGCTCCCCCACACAGCCAGCATTGCCACTGCTCCCCCCACACAGCCAGCACTGTCAGTGCTCTCCCCACACAGCCAGCACTGTCAGTGCTCTCCCCACACAGCCAGCACTGTCAGTGCTCTCCCCACACAGCCACACTGTCAGTGCTCTCCCCACACAGCCAGCACTGTCAGTGCTCCCCCCACACTGCTAGCACTGTCAGTGCTCCCCCACACTGCCAGCACTGTCAGTGCTCCCACAACACAGACAACACTTTCAGTGCTCCCACCACACAGCCAGCACTGTCAGTGCTCCCCCACACAGACAGCACTGTCAGTGATCCCACCACACAGACAGCACTGCCAGTGCTCCCCCACAGCCAGCACTGTCAGTGCTCCCACCGCACAGAGCCAGCACAGTCAGTTCTCACCCACACAGCCAGCACTATCAGGGCTCCCCCCACACAGCCAGCACTATCAGGGCTCCCCCCACACAGCCAACACTGTCAGTGCTCCCCCACAGCCAGCACTGTCAGTGCTCCCACCGCACAGCCAGCACTGTCAGTGCTCCCCCCCACAAAGCCAGCACTGTCAGTGCTCCCACCACACAGCCAACACCGTGAGTGCTCCCTGCCCCGACACAGCCAGCACTGCCAGTGCTCCACCCCGACAGCCAGCACTTCCAGTGCTCCCGCTTACAGCCAGGGCTGCCAGTGCTCCACCATAGCCAGCACTGCCACTGCTCCCCACAGCCAGCACTGCCAGTGGGTCCCCCAAAAGCAGCACTGCCAGTGCTCCCCACAGCCAGTACTGCCAGTGCTCCCCATTGCCAGCACTGCCAGTGCCCACACAAGTGCAGTAGTGGCTGTCCTCCCCTCCACAGGCAGAACTGCCAGTGCTCCATTCCACACAGCCAGCACTGCCAGTGCTACCCCACAGCAAGCAATTCCTTTGCTCCCCCCAATGCCAGCACTGCCAGTGTTCCCACCCAAGTGCAGTAGTGGTAGTGTTCCCCTCCAGAAGCAGCACTACCAGCGCTCCCTTCAACACAGCCAGCACTGTCAGTGCTCCCCCCAAAGAGCTAGCACTGTCAGTGCTCCCACCACACAGCCAGCACTGTCAGTGATCCCCCCAAAGATCCAGCACTGTCAGTGCCACCACCACACAGACTGCACTGTCAGTGCTCCCACCACACAGCCAGCATTGTCAGTGCTCCCCCCCACAGCCAGCACTGTCAGTGCTCCCCCACACAGCCAGCACTGTCAGTGCTCCCACCACACAGCCAGCACTGTCAGTGCTCTCCCCACACTGCCAGCACTGTCAGTGCTCCCACCACACAGCCAGCACTGTCAGTGCTCCCCACACAGCCAAGACTGTTAGTGCTCCCACCACACAGCCCGCACTGTCAGTGCTCTCCCACACAGCCAGAACTGTCAGTGCTCCCACCACACAGACAGCACTGTCAATGCTCCCACCACACAGACAATGCTGTCAGTGCTCTCCCCACACAGCCACACTGTCAGTGCTCTCCCCACACAGCCAGCACTGTCAGTGCTCCCCCCACACTGCTAGCACTGTCAGTGCTCCCCCACACTGCCAGCACTGTCAGTGCTCCCACAACACAGACAACACTTTCAGTGCTCCCACCACACAGCCAGCACTGTCAGTGCTCCCCCACACAGACAGCACTGTCAGTGATCCTACCACACAGACAGCACTGCCAGTGCTCCCCCACAGCCAGCACTGTCAGTGCTCCCACCGCACAGAGCCAGCACAGTCAGTTCTCACCCACACAGCCAGCACTATCAGGGCTCCCCCCACACAGCCAGCACTATCAGGGCTCCCCCCACACAGCCAACACTGTCAGTGCTCCCCCACAGCCAGCACTGTCAGTGCTCCCACCGCACAGCCAGCACTGTCAGTGCTCCCACCACACAGCCAGCACTGTCAGTGCTTCCCCCACAAAGCCAGCACTGTCAGTGCTCCCACCACACAGCCAACACCGTGAGTGCTCCCTGCCCCGACACAGCCAGCACTGCCAGTGCTCCACCCCAACAGCCAGCACTTCCAGTGCTCCCGCTTACAGCCAGGGCTGCCAGTGCTCCACCATAGCCAGCACTGCCACTGCTCCCCCACAGCCAGCACTGCCAGTGGGTCCCCCAAAAGCAGCACTGCCAGTGCTCCCCACAGCCAGTACTGCCAGTGCTCCCCATTGCCAGCACTGCCAGTGCCCACACAAGTGCAGTAGTGGCTGTCCTCCCCTCCACAGGCAGAACTGCCAGTGCTCCATTCCACACAGCCAGCACTGCCAGTGCTACCCCACAGCAAGCAATTCCTTTGCTCCCCCCAATGCCAGCACTGCCAGTGTTCCCACCCAAGTGCAGTAGTGGTAGTGTTCCCCTCCAGAAGCAGCACTACCAGCGCTCCCTTCAACACAGCCAGCACTGTCAGTGCTCCCCCCAAAGAGCTAGCACTGTCAGTGCTCCCACCACACAGCCAGCACTGTCAGTGATCCCCCCAAAGATCCAGCACTGTCAGTGCCACCACCACACAGACTGCACTGTCAGTGCTCCCACCACACAGCCAGCATTGTCAGTGCTCCCCCCCACAGCCAGCACTGTCAGTGCTCCCCCACACAGCCAGCACTGTCAGTGCTCCCACCACACAGCCAGCACTGTCAGTGCTCTCCCCACACTGCCAGCACTGTCAGTGCTCCCACCACACAGCCAGCACTGTCAGTGCTCCCCACACAGCCAAGACTGTTAGTGCTCCCACCACACAGCCCGCACTGTCAGTGCTCTCCCACACAGCCAGAACTGTCAGTGCTCCCACCACACAGACAGCACTGTCAATGCTCCCACCACACAGACAATGCTGTCAGTGCTCCCCACACAGCCAGCACTGTCTGTGCTCCCCCCACGTAGCCAGCACTGTCAGTGGTCCCACCACACAGCCAGCACTGTCAGTGCTCCCACCACACAGCCAGCACTGTCAGTGCCCCCGCACACAGCCAGCACTGCCAGTGCTCCGCCACACAACCATCACTGTCTGTGCTCCTACCACACAACCAGCACTGTCCGTGCTCCCCCCACACAGCCAGCACTGTCAGTGCTCCACCCACACAGCCAGCTCTGTCAGTGCTCCCCTACACAGCCAGCACTGTCAGTGCTCCACCCACACAGCCAGCTCTGTCAGTGCTCCCCCACACAGCCAGCACTGTCAGTGCTCCCCCGCACACAGCCTGCACTGTCAGTGCTCCCCCGCACAGCCAGCACTGTCAGTGCTCCTACCACACAACCAGCACTGTCAGTGCTCCCCCCACACATTCAGCACTGTCAGTGCTCCATCCACACAGCCAGCAATGCCAGTCCCCCCAACACAGCCAGCACTGCCAGTGCCCCCCCCCCACAGCCAGCAATGCCAGTGCTCTCACCACCCCCCACAACTGTCAGCAGCGCCTGGAGTTGCTGATTGGCTGAGGGGCTGTCACAGCGGCTGGAGATGCTGATTGGACAGGAGGTTGTCAGTCAGGCACTGGAGCTGCTGATTGGCTGAGAGGCTGTCAGTCAGGCTCTGGACATGCTGATTGGTTGAGAGGCAGTGAGTCAACGGCTGGAGCTTTTGATTGGCTGAGATGCTGTCAGTCAGGAGCTGGAGCTGCTGCTTGGCTGAAAGGCTGTGAGTCAGTTTTATTTTCTCATTAATTTAATAATTGATGTAACCGGATATTTCACCGCGATTTTGATCTGCTCCCTGAACCTGGACTGAGTCACCACATAAATAAATGTGTTTGTGCAACAATTTAAATCCTGCAGCATAAATCCGACTTGTTGTAAATTATATTGAGATAGGTTGATGTAAACTAATCCTCTCACATCGATATAGAAAAATTTAATAACGGACACAGTCCAGAGGAGGATGAAAGTTCCAGAGATGCTGAAGAGTAAAATCATTGACTTCCTTCTGCTCTCCATCTCTGGGTCGGTGCGATTGTCTCCCTGACTCTGAGACTTCAGTGCCTTCCGGACCCGACTGGTGAGTAAAATGTGCCTGACTGTCAGAGCGTTGGTCAACAGGATTGAGAAGAACGGCATCAATGGGGTTAAAACCTGATCAAACCAGGAATATCCAACCCATCCAGGGTCAGTGAAATAGCTGATCTTTGTGACGCAGCTCAACTGGACATTGTCGATTATCTCCCTAGGTTCATATGTAAAGTACTGGGGGATGTTTTTCACACAGAGCAGCAGGCCGCTTGTGGACAGAACCACAGCCGCAGTTTTCCCGGTGCAATATTTAGTTTTCAGTTTCTGGCAGCAAATGGCCACAAATCGATCAAAGGAGAAAGTGAGGGTGAACCAGACAGAACAGTCCCTGGCTGCAGAGATCAGGGCACCCTTAACACTACACACAGAGGTGAGGGACAGGAAATTCCCGGGAAAATAATAACCATTGATCCTGTTCAGTATGGGTTTAGTGATAATAAACAGCAGATCCGCCGTTGCCATGGCCACCAGGTAGCGAGTGGTGCAGGTAGAGAGGCCACACTTCCCCCGACGCAGAATTACAATTCCCAGTATATTAACTGTCAGAGAGAGAAAGGAGAGACACGGGAAATTACTGGGTAATGAATCTCCCTGTCTGAACCAGGACACAATTTCAGCATCAATATAATGGACAGTGGGCGGGTGGGGGTGTTGGGAGAGGAGTGGGCACAGAGATTAGCATTGCAGAGAGGGAAGTAGGAAATGTAACTCCAGTGTTAAAGGTGGGGAATGGGGGGAAAGTGTGAATTGCAGCCCTGTCAGTTTGATGGCAGTGGTAGGAAAATGTTTATAATTCAGAGACCTTTGGGAGAGGTTACATTTCTCATTTAGTCTGATTTACAGGATTCACTCAGGCCGGCCAGGTTTCCCAAACCGGATACAAACATACCAGAGATTGTCATCCCAGCTCAATTATTGGAACACCCCCCGGATTGGACCGTTCCCTGGACTGGATTTCTGATGGGGTTGGACACCACTCCTGGTATATTTGAATACTCCACGATCAATAGAAAAAATAAAACAAACGCAGGACCTTCCCACTTCATAATCATGGGAGCAATAGAAATATAGAATGTACAGTACAAAAGGAGGTCATTCGGCCCATCGAGTCTGCACCGGCTTTTGGAAAGAGAAAACCAGTTCAGCCCACCCCATCCTCATAACCCAGTGACCCCATCGAAATTGTTTGGAAACTAAACAGAATTTATCTTGGCCAATACACCTAAACTGCACATCTTTGGACTGTGGGAGGAAACCGGATCACCCGGAGGAAACCCACGCACACACGGGGGAGAAAATGCAGACTCCGCACAGACAGTGACCCAAACAGGGAATCGAACCTGGGACCCTGGAGCTGTGAATCAACTTTGCCAACCACTGTGCTACCGTGCAGCCCAGCCTGTCCAGAATAGGGTCTGTCCAGTCTCCAGAACACCCCGAAGGATCACCCCTCCCAGGTTTAGTCATTCGTACAGCTCCCGCTGCCAGGAATCCCCCATTGCCATGTATGGAACATCCCAACATCACTGTTCCCAGGAATCCATTCTCTCCCTGTTTGAAAACAATCCCTGCCAAGCTTTTCTCATGATGTGCAGATGCCGGCGTTGGACTGGGGTGAGCACAGTACGAAGTCTTACAACACCAGGTTAAAGTCCAACAGGTTTGTTTCGATATCACTAGCTTTCGGAGCGCTGCTCCTTCCTCAGTTGAATGAAGAGGTATGTTCCAGAAACACATATATAGACAAATTCAAAGATGCCAAACAATGCTAGGAATGAGACCATTAGCAGGTGATTAAATCTTTACAGATCCAGAGATGGGGTAACCCCAGGTTAAAGAGGTGTGAATTGTATCAAGCCAGGACAGTTGGTAGGATTTCGCAGGCCAGATGGTGGGGGATGAATGTAATGCGACATGAATCCCAGGTCCCGGTTGAGGCCGCACTCATGTGTGCGGAACTTGGCTATAAGTTTCTGCTCGGCGATTCTGCGTTGTCGCGCGTCCTGAAGGCCGCCTTGGAGAACGCTTACCCGGAGATCAGAGGCTGAATGCCCTTGACTGCTGAAGTGTTCCCCGACAGGAAGGGAACATTCCTGCCTGGTGATTGTTGCACGATGGCCGTGCATTCGTTGTCGCAGCGTCTGCATGGTCTCGCCAATGTACCACGCTTCGGGACATCCTTTCCTGCAGCGTATGAGGTAGACAACATTGGCCGAGTCGCACGAGTATGTACCGCGTACCTGGTGGGTGGTGTTCTCACGTGTAATAGTGGTATCCATGTCGATGATCTGGCATGTCTTGCAGAGATTGCCATGACAGTGTTTAGTGGTGTTGTGGTCACTGTTCTGAAGACTGGGTAGTTTGCTGCAAACAATGGTTTGTTTGAGGTTGCGCGGTTGTTTGAAGGCAAGTAGTGGGGGTGTGGGGATGACCTTGGCAAGATGTTCATCGTCATCAATGACGTGTTGAAGGCTGTGAAGAAGATGACGTAGTTTCTCCGCTCCGGGGAAGTACTGGACGACGAAGGGTATTCTGTCGGTTGTGTTCCATGTTTTTCTTCTGAGGAGGTTGGTGCGGTTTTTCGCTGTGGCGTGTTGGAACTGTCGATCGATGAGTCGAGTGCCATACCCCGTTCGTACGAGGGCATCTTTAAACGTCTGTAGATGTCTGTTACGCTCCTCCTCGTCTGAGCAGATCCTGTGTATACGGAGCGCTTGTCCATAGGGGATGGCTTCTTAAATGTGTTTAGGGTGGAAGCTGGAGAAGTGGAGCATCATGAGGTTATCCGTGGGTTTGCGGTAAAGCGAAGTGCTGAGGTGACCGTCCTTGATGGAGACGAGTGTGTCCAAGAATGCAACTGATTTTGGAGAGTAGTCCATGGTGAGTCTGATGGTTGGATGGAACTTATTAATGTCATCGTGTAGTCGTTTCAGTGATTCTTCACCGTGGGTCCAAAGGCAAAAAAATGTCATCGATGTATCTGGTGTATAACGGCGGTTAAAGGTCCTGTGCGGTGAGTAGGTCCTGTTCAAACTTGTGCATGAAGATGTTGGCGTATTGGGGTGCGAATTTGGTCCCCATGGCTGTTTCATGCATCTGGATGAAGAACTTCACAGCCTTCAACACGTCATTGATGACGATGAACATCTTGCCAAAGTCATTCCCACACCCCCACTACTTGCCTTCAAACAACCGCGCAACCTCAAACAAACCATTGTTTGCAGTAAACTACCCAGTCTTCAGAACAGTGACCACGACACCACACAACCCTGCCATGGCAATCTCTGCAAGACGTGCCAGATCATCAACATGGATACCACTATTACACGTGAGAACACCACCCACCAGGTACGTGGTACATACTTGTGCGACTCGGCCAATGTTGTCTCCCTCATACGCTGCAGGAAAGGATGTCCCGAAGCGTGGTACATTGGCGAGACCATGCAGACGCTGCGACAACGAATGAACGGCCACCGTGCAACAATCACCAGGCAGGAATGTTCCCTTCCTGTCGGGGAACACTTCAGCAGTCAAGGGCATTCAGCCTCTGATCTCCGGGTAAGCGTTCTCCAAGGCGGCCTTCAGGACGCGCGACAACGCAGAATCGCCGAGCAGAAACTTATAGCCAAGTTCCGCACACATGAGTGCGGCCTCAACCGGGACCTGGGATTCATGTCGCATTACATTCATCCCCCACCATCTGGCCTGCGAAATCCTACCAACTGTCCTGGCTTGATACAATTCACACCTCTTTAACCTGGAGTTACCCCATCTCTGGATCTGTAAAGATTTAATCACCTGCTAATGGTCGCATTCCGAGCATTGTTTGGCATCTTTGAATTTGTCTATATATATGTTTCTGGAACATACTTCTTCATTCACCTGAGGAAGGAGCAGCGCTCTGAAAGCTAGTGACATCGAAACAAACCTGTTGGACTTTAACCTGGTGTTGTAAGCTTTTCTCAGGAATATTCCCGCTCCGGCATTGGACATTCCTCAGGGTTCATTTGGCCGGAATAGACTCTCTCCAGATTCGGATCATTGCATTCGACACAAAAGTAGGGAAATGCCAAAACAAGAGCATTAAGATGGAGGAGAAAGTTCCCAGACTAAAGTTGTTGAAATTAAAGTTACGTCCTGCGGGATGTAACATCCTAATTGGACGATGAGCTGTTGCTCCTCCAGCTTGCGTTGGGCTTCACTGCATTCTTGCACCAGGCCAAGGATAGATATGTGGGCCTGAGAGCAAGGTGCTGAGTTAACATGGCCACAACAGGAAGGCTGGGGCCATGCTGTGGGCTGAGTGAAGGTGTTCCACAAAGCAGTCTCCCAGTCTGCGTTTAGTCTCCCCAATGTAGAGGAGACGGTATTGGCTCCAGCGAATACAGTGGAACAAATTGAAGGCACAGAAGTGAAACGCTGCTTCCCCAGAAAGGAGAGTTTGCTGCTGAGAACCATGAGACGGGAGCAGGTAAAGGGACAGTTGTTGCACCGTCTGTGATTGCAGGGGAAGGTGCTGGGGGAAGGGAAAGGGGTGTGGGGTGCGAGGGGGAAGTGGACAAGGGGGAGGGAGCGGTACCTGAGGAATACAGAATTTGAGGGGGTTGGTTGGAGAGAGGTGAAGTTGTGTTTGGTGGTGACATCATGCTGGAGTTGGCAGAAATGGAGGAGGATATTCCTATCAATGGAAAGGCTGATGGTGTGGAAAGTGAGGAGAGGGGGACACTATCATGTTTCCGGGAGGGAGGGGGATGTGTGCGGACAGAGGTGTGAGAAGTGAATTGAACACGATTGAGAGGCCTGTTAACAAAGGAAGGTGGTGGGGACAGCCCGGTTAAGGAAAAGACAGACATGCCAGACGGGCTATGTTCGAATACGTCACCATCAGAACAGAGGCGATGGAGGCGGAGAAAGTGGGAGAATGAGATGCAGTCTTTACAGGAAGCAGGGAATGAGGATCTGTACACAACCCTCGTGTTGGGGAACGGAGGTGCAGAGGGATTGGACACCCATTGTGAAGATTGGGCGGTTAGGGCAAGGGAAATGGACATTGATTATATGACATACGGCACCAGAGGAATCAGGAATTATAGAATCCTTACAGTGCAGAAGGAGGTCATTCGGCCCATTAAGTCTGTGCCAAACCTCTGAAAGAGTACCTCAACCAAGCTCACTCCCCCGCCTATCTCATTAACCCCTTAATCTAACCTACACATCTTTTTGGACACTGTGGAGTAATTTAGCATGACCAATCCACCTAACCTGGACTGTGGGAGGTAACCGGAGCACCCGGAGGAAACCCACGCCAGACACGGAGAAAAAGTGCAGTCTCCACACAGACAGTCACCCAAGGTGGTAATTGATTTTGGGATCATGGTGCTGTGAGGCAGCCGTGCAAACCACTGTGTCACTGTGACACCAATGTCTTTGGGTAGGGGCAGAACAGGGTAAAGCGGATGGAATTAAGATCGGAAGAAATGATCTTGGTGGGGCTGGAACAGGCCGAAATAAGGGTGTACTGGGACTTTCCTGTCTGTGGAATTTGGGAAGGAGGTTGATGCAGGATGTGTGGGGTTGTGGGGTTATGGTGTCCGAGGCTGTGGACAGAAGATATCCAGAGTCAATGCGGTCAGTGAAAGTCCAGGAAACAATATCATGATGTTTGGTGGAGTGCTGCTGGTCCAGGGGGAGGTAGCAGGATGGGTCTGAGAGTTGACGTTCAGCCTCTGTGAGGAAGAGGTCAGGACACCAGACAATAATGGCACCACCCTTGTGAGCAACTTAGATCATCAGGCCAGGGTTGGATGTTAGAGAGAGGATTGGAGCAAGTTTAGAGTGAGTCAGGATAGAGTTGGTGAGAGGCACCGAGAAATTGTGACGGTCGATGTCGCACTGACAGATCTCAATGAAAAGATCAAGAGCTGATAGGAGGCCAGAGGGTGGGGTCCAGGTAGAGGGAGATTACTGGAGGCGGATGGATTTCAAGAACAGATTTTCATAAAATAGACAGTGAGAAACAGCAGAGACAATATTATCTATTCACTGATCACCATCAGAATAATTACCAAAGAATTGAAAAGCAGAAATCGGTCTCTGTTATTCTTGAATTTAGAACAGAATATAATCAAATCTTCCAGTCACAATGTCAACAGTTGGAAAAATGGAATTAGAAGTCTGAGTTAAAAGAAATCCAGTAACACAGAGTATACTAAATAGTCGGCACATATTCCAAAGTCAACATTATTCCTGACACATTTCATCCAACAATTTCAATAACTACCAGAAATAATATATCTGAGTAGTCTGATAGATGTTAAACAGTTTCATTTTCTAAAGGCCGTCAGTAAGATCTGACATAACAGACTGATGAGTAATCTCAGAGCCAGTGGAGTTAGGGGACACAGCAGCAGAATGGACACATGCTGGCGACACACACAGTAAACAGGGAGAGGAGTTAAAGGGATTTAGGCTGATTGGTGGAAGGTGGTAAGTGGTGTTCCACAAGGATCAGCACTGGGATCACTCTCCTTCACCATTCCCATCAACAGTATGGGATCGGGAAGCAGAATGATAATTACACAATTTACAGACAAAATCACATTGAGACTGACAGTGAATACAGAGGAAGAATACAACTAATTACATTCACACATTCATCATTAATCATGAATTTGCAAACTGGGTATTTCAATGGGAGATTAATGTTCTGACAGATCAGTATCCGCTGCTGCATTTTGATCAGAACAATAAATCCCCCAATCACTCCTTTGAAAACAAGTGTGTGAATGGACTGGAGCGGTTTCTGGGTTCAGTTGAATAGATTCACAAATCGTGTGAAGCAGAAAACAGTATACAAACACCCATAAAGATTGATCAAACATGTGAGTTCATTTCAGGATGAATAGAAATGAGAAAATATCACAAAACCTATTGGAATACTGCACTGCTGTGGGTTTTATGAAATATTAGAGTATGGATGATATCTGTTCCTGTTAGAGTAGATCAATAGTAAACAGAGATAGAGACATTTCACTTCATACAATAAATATAAACATCTTCATAACACAGCCAAACTCTTTCTGTTTTCAACCTATTCCAAAGTTAAAACACACAGCGAGAACTCCACAGAATGGAGCGACCACTCCCCAATAAAATACATCATTTCAAAACAGAACCAACTAATTTCAGTCCAGTTACTGACCCACACACAATACAATTCCAGACGGACAGATTGTTCCAGTAATAGATAGATAATTGGATCAGATAATTCACTCTGGTAAGAGACCCACATTCAGTACAATTCTAAACTGACAGATACTCCCAGTAATCCTTGTTCATTGCTGTCAGATATTTCAATCTGATTAGCGATCCACCGTCAGTGTGATTTCATTCTTACTCCCACTAAACCTTCCTTCAGAGAGATTGCGTTCACTGAGATCCAATCTAACATTATACAAGATTCCACTCAATATGACAACTTTATTGATCAGCGATCCCGTGAGGTACAAACAGGTATATTGTTAGTTGATGAAATGGATTCAAACCATATACATTATTAACGGGATTTGTATTAAGTGAATTATATCGTTGTCCAGGTGTCTATATAACAGTGAGCACGAGATCATGATCAGATATTTTCAGTCGCAGTTTAAAATCAGAGAGCCGCTCACACACAGATTTACACAACTTCAATGGTGACAGACACTTACCAGGAACACCAACAATAGCCAGGATTGGGTAGACTATTTTCTCAGCAATTTCAATTGGATAAAGCATTTTCACTGTGAGGTGATGTGTCCCTTCCTGCGATTGGCAATCTCTCTGTCTGAAACTCTGAGGTTATATATTCTCCAAGCTTTTAATTAATACCCTGAGGAACCACCTCAGGGATATTGTGGTTGTGATATCGTTTAACTTATTTTTCAAAGATGTGAACAAACAGATTACGATATTTGGTTCAGTGAAATAAAATATTATTTTTGTGAGTGAGTGACCTCTTTCCAAACACAGGACTGTGTTGGTCACACTGTTCAGCTAACGTTAACAGAAAGGTTGCTGTCCACTCAGACACCATCAGTCCCATCTCTACATCTCAGATTGTTTCAGTGATATCCCTCACTCCACTGTGACCATTCAGAGATTCAGTTCCAATTGTCAGTGTGTTTCTCTGGGTGGGTTCTCTGCACTCTGGGGTGTAGCTGCCTCTGTAACTGTGACCATTCAGTGATTCAGTTCCAATTGTCAGTGTGTTTCTCTGGGTGGGTTCTCTGCACTCTGGGGTGTAGCTGCCTCTGTAACTGTGACCATTCAGTGATTCAGTTCCAATTGTCAGTGTGTTTCGCTGGGTGGTTCCACTGAACTCTGGGGTGTAGCTGTCTCTGTAACTGAGACCATTCAGTGATTCAGTTCCAATTGTCAGTGTGTTTCTCTGGGTGGGTCCACTGCACTCTGGGGTGTAGCTGCCTCTGTAACTGTGACCATTCAGTGATTCAGTTTCAATTGTCAGTGTGTTTCTCTGGGTGGTGCCACTGCACTCTGGTTTGTAGCTGTCTCTGTAACTGTGACCATACAGTGATGCAGTTCCAATTGTCAGTGTGTTTCGCTGGGTGGTTCCACTGAACTATGGGGTGTAGCTGTCTCTGTAACTGAGACTATTCAGTGATTCAGTTCCAATTGTCAGTGTGTTTCCCTGGACGGTCCACTGCACTCTGGGGTGTAGCTGCCTCTCTAACTGTGACCATTCAGTGATTCAGTTCCAATTGTGTTTATCTGGGTGGTTCCACTGCACTCTGGGGTGTAGCTGCCTCTGTAACTGACAATTCAGTGATTCAGCTCCAATTGTCAGTGTGTTTCTCTGGGTTGTTGCACTGCACTCTGGGGTGTACCTGTCTCTGTAACTGTGACCATTCAGTGACTCAGATCCAAATGTCAGTGTGTTCCTCTGGGTGGTTCCACTGCACTCTGGGGTGTAGCTGCCTCTGTAACTCAGACCATGTGGTACTTTGCATTAGGGGTCATGTGGGACTGTGAAGCCGTGATGTCATTGGCTGACAGATCCCGGGTCCTGGTTGGCCGTTGACCTCTAGCTCCGCCCTCAAGGCGGAGTATAAGAACCAGGAGTCCTCCCCCGCAGGCAGTCTACTACTGAACTGCGGGGGAACAGTCACGCTTAATAAAGCCTCATCGACTTCACTCTATTCGTCTCTCGGAGTCTTTGTGCGCTACAATGACCATTCATTGATTCAGTTGCAATTGTCAGTGTGTTTGTCTGGGTGGTTCCACTGCGCTCTGGGGTGTAGCTGTCTCTGTAACTGTGCCCATTCAGTGATTCAGTTGCAATTGTCAGTGTGTTACACTGCGTGGTTCCACTGCACTCTGGGGTGTAGCTGCCCCTGTAACTGTGACCATTCTGTGATTCAGTTCCAAATGTCAGTGTGTTTCTCTGCCTGGTTCCACTTCACTCTGGGTTGTAGCTGTCTCTAACTGTGACCATTCTGTGATTCAGTTCCAATTGTCAGTGTGTTTCTCTGGGTGGTTCCACTGCACTAGGGGTGTAGGTGTCTCTGTAACTGTGACCATTCAGTGATTCAGTTCCAATTGTCAGTGTGTTTCGCTGGGTGGTTCCACTGAACTCTGGGGTTTAGCTGTCTCTGTAACTGAGACCATTCAGTGATTCCGTTCCGATTGTCAGTGTGTTTCTCTGAGTGGGTCCACTGCACTCTGGGGTGTAGCTGCCTCTGTAACTGTGACCATTCAGTGATTCAGTTCCAATTGTCAGTGTGTTTCTCTGGGTGTTTCCACTGCACTCTGGTTTGTAGCTGTCTCTGTAACTGTGACCATTCAGTGATTCAGTTCCAATTGTCAGTGTGTTTCGCTGTGTGGTTCCACTGCACTCTGGGGTGTAGCTGCCTCTCAAACTCTGACCATTCAGTGATTCAGTTCCAATTGTGTTTATCTGAGTGGTTCCACTGCACTCTGGGATGTAGCTGCCCCTGTAACAGTGACCATTCAGTGATTCAGTTCCAATTGTCAGTGTGTTTCTCTGGGTGGTTCCACTGCACTCTGGGATGTAGCTGCCTCTGTAACTGTGACCATTCAGTGATTCAGTTCCAATTGTCAGTGTGTTTCTCTGGGTGGTTCCACTGCACTAGGGGTGTAGCTGTCTCTGTAACTGTGATAATTCAGTGATTCAGATCCAATTGTCAGTGTGTTTCTCTGTGTGGTTCCACTGCACTCTAGGGTGTAGCTGTCTCTGTAACTGTGACCATTCAGTGATTCAGTTCCAATGGTCAGTGTGTTTCGCTGGGTGGTTCCACTGAAGTCTGGGGTGTAGCTGTCTCTGTAACTGAGACCATTCAGTGATTCAGTTCCAATTGTCAGTGTGTTTCTCTGGGTGGTTCCACTGCACTCTGGTTTGTAGCTGCCTCTGTAACTGTGACCATTCAGTGATTCAGTTCCAATTGTCAGTGTGTTTCCCTGGGTGGTTCCACTGAACTCTGGGGTGTAGCTGTCTCTGTAACTGAGACTATTCAGTGATTCAGTTCCAATTGTCAGTGTGTTTCCCTGGACGGTCCATTGCACTCTGGGGTGTAGCTGTCTGTAACTGTGACCATTCAGTGATACAGATGCAATTGTCAGTAAGTTTCTGTGGGTGGTTCCACTGCACTCTGGGGTGTAGCTTTCTCTAACTGTGACCATTCAGTTATTCAGTTCCAGTTGTCAGTGTGTTTCTCTGTGTGGTTCCACTGCACTCTGGGATGTAGCTGCCTTTGTAACTGTGACCATTCAGTGGTTCAGTTCCAATTGTAAGTGTGTTTCTCTGTGTGGTTCCACTGCACTCTGGGGTGGAGCTGCCTCTCTACCTGTGACCATTCAGTGATTCAGTTCCAATTGTGTTCATCTGAGTGGTTCCACTGCACTCTGGGGTGTAGCTGCCTCTGTAACTGACAATTCAGTGATTCAGCTCCAATTGTCAGTGTGTTTCTCTGGGTGGTTCCACTGCACTCTGGGGTGTAGCTGTCTCTGACTGTGACCATTCAGTGATTTAGTTCCAATTGTCAGTGAGTTTCTCTGTGGTTCCACTGCACTCTGGGGTGTTGCTGCCTCTGTAACTGTGACCATTCAGTGATTCAGTTCAAATTGTCAATGTTTTTCCCTTGCTGGGTTCGCTGCACTCAGGGGTGTAGCTGTCTCTGTAAATGTGACCATTCAGGGATTCAGTTCCAATTGTCAGTGTCTTTCTCTGGATGGTTCCACTGCACCCTGGAGTGTAGCTCTAACTGTGACCATCAGTGATTCTGTTCCAATTGTCAGTGTGTTTCTCTCATTGGTTCCACTGCACTCTGGGGTGGAGCTGTCTCTACCTGTGACCATTCAGTGCCAATTCTCAATATGTTTCTGTGGGTGGTTCCACTGCACTCTGGGATGTAGCTGTCTCTGTAACTGAGACCATTCAGTGATTCAGTTCCAATTGTCAGTTTGTTTCTCTGGGTGGTTACAATGCTCTCTGGCATGTAGCTGTCTCTGTAACTGAGACCATTCAGTGACTCAGTTCCAATTGTCAGTGTGTTTCTCTGGGTGGTTCCACTGCACTCTGGGGTGTGGCTGTCTCTGTAACTGAGACCATTCAGTGATTCTGTTCCAATTGTCAGTGTGTTTCTCTGGGTGGTTTCACTGCAATCTGGGGTGTGGCTGTCTCTGTAACAGTGACCATTCAGTTATTCCGTTCCAATTGTCAGTGTGTTTCTCTGGGTGGTTACACTGCACTCTGGGGTGTGGCTGCCTCTGTAACTGTGTCCATTCACTGATTCAGTTCCAATAGTCATTGCGTTACTCTGTGTGGTTCCTGTGCCCACTGGGGTGTAGCAGCCTCTGTAACTGTGACCATTCAGTGATTCAGATCCAATTGTCAGTGTGTTTCTCTGGGTGGGTTCACTGCACTCTGGGATGTAGCTGTCTCTGTAACTGAGACGATTCAGTGATTCAGTTCCAATTATCAATGTGTTTCTCTGTATGGTTCCACTGCACTCTGGGATGTAGCTGTCTCTGTAACTGAGACCATTCAGTGATTCAGTTCCAATTACCAATGTGTTTCTCTGTATAGTTCCACTGCACTCTGGGGTGTAGCTGTCTCTAACTGTGACCATTCAGTGATTCAGTTCCAATTGTCAGTGTATTTCTCTGTGTGGTTCCACTGTACTCTGGGGTGTAGCTGTCTCTAGCGGTGCGCAGGGGCCTTCTTGGAGGTGAGTAGTGTATTTAAAAAGCCTTACCTTTACAGGAGCAGCCCTTTGGATTTCAGCCGCAGCGGTGCGCAGGGGCCTTCTTGGAGGTGAGTAGTGTATTTAAAAAGCCTTACCTTTACAGGAGCAGCCCTTTGGATTTCGGCGGCAGCGGTGCGCAGGGGCCTTCTTGGAGGTGAGTAGTGTATTTAAAAAGCCTTACCTTTACAGGAGCAGCCCTTTAGATTTCGGCGGCAGCGGTGCGCAGGGGCCTTCTTGGAGGTGAGTAGTATATTTAAAAAGCCTTACCTTTACAGGAGCAGCCCTTTGGATTTCGGCGGCAGCGGTGCGCAGGGGCCTTCTTGGAGGTGAGTAGTGTATTTAAAAAGCCTTACCTTTACAGGAGCAGCCCTTTGGATTTCGGCGGCAGCGGTGCGCAGGGGCCTTCTTGGAGGTGAGTAGTGTATTTAAAAAGCCTTACCTTTACAGGAGCAGCCCTTTGGATTTCGGCGGCAGCGGTGCGCAGGGGCCTTCTTGGAGGTGAGTAGTGTATTTAAAAAGCCTTACCTTTACAGGAGCAGCCCTTTGGATTTCGGCGGCAGCGGTGCGCAGGGGCCTTCTTGGAGGTGAGTAGTGAATTTAAAAAGCCTTACCTTTACAGGAGCAGCCCTTTGGATTTCTGCGGCAGCGGTGCGCAGGGGCCTTCTTGGAGGTGAGTAGTGTATTTAAAAACCTTACCTTTACAGGAGCAGCACTTTGGATTTCGGCGGCAGCGGTGCGCAGGGGCCTTCTTGGAGGTGAGTAGTGAATTTAAAAAGCCTTACCTTTACAGGAGCAGCCCTTTGGATTTCGGCGGCAGCGGTGCGCAGGGGCCTTCTTGGAGGTGAGTAGTGTATTTAAAAAGCCTTACCTTTACAGGAGCAGCCCTTTGGATTTCGGTGGCAGCGGTGCACAGGGGCCTTCTTGGAGGTGAGAAGTGTATTTAAAAAGCCTTACCTTTACAGGAGCAGCCCTTTGGATTTCGGCGGCAGCTGTGCGCAGGGGCCTTCTTGGAGGTGAGAAGTGTATTTAAAAAGCCTTACCTTTACAGGAGCAGCCCTTTGGATTTCGGCGGCAGCGGTGCGCAGGAGCCTTCTTGGAGGTGAGGAGTGAATATAAAAAGCCTTACCTTTACAGGAGCAGCCCTTTGGATTTCGGTGGCAGTGGTGCGCAGGGGCCTTCTTGGAAGTGAGTAATGTATTTAAAAAGCCTTACCTTTACAGGAGCAGCCCTTTGGATTTCGGCGGCAGCGGTGCGCAGGGGCCTTCTTGGAGGTGAGTAGTGAATTTAAAAAGTCTTACCTTTACAGGAGCAGCCCTTTGGATTTCGGCGGCAGCGGTGCGCAGGGGCCTTCTTGGAGGTGAGTAGTGAATTTAAAAAGCCTTACCTTTACAGGAGCAGCCCTTTGGATTTCGGCGGCAGCGGTGCGCAGGGGCCTTCTTGGAGGTGAGTAGTGTATTTAAAAAGCCTTACCTTTACAGGAGCAGCCCTTTGGATTTCGGGGGCAGCGGTGCGCAGGGGCCTTCTTGGAGGTGAGTAGTGTATTTAAAAAGCCTTACCTTTACTGGAGCAGCCCTTTGGATTTCGGCGGCAGCGGTGCGCAGGGGCGTTCTTGGAGGTGAGTAGTGTATTTAAAAAGCCTTACCTTTACAGGAGCTGCCCTTTGGATTTCGGCGGCAGCGGTGCGCAGGGGCCTTCTTGGAGGTGAGTAGTGTATTTAAAAAGCCTTACCTTTACAGGAGCAGCCCTTTGGATTTCGGCGGCAGCGGTGCGCAGGGGCCTTCTTGGAGGTGAGTAGTGTATTTAAAAAGCCTTAGCTTTACAGGAGCAGCCCTTTGGATTTCGGCGGCAGCGTTGCGCAGGGGCCTTCTTGGAGGTGAGTAGTGTATTTAAAAAGCCTTACCTTTACCGGAGCAGCCCTTTGGATTTCGGCGGCAGCGGTGCGCAGGGGCCTTCTTGGTGGTGAGTAGTGAATTTAAAAAGCCTTACCTTTACAGGAGCAGCCCTTTGGATTTCGGCGGCAGCGGTGCGCAGGGGCCTTCTTGGAGGTGAGTAGCATATTTAAAAAGCCTTACCTTTACAGGAGCAGCCCTTTGGATTTCGGCGGCAGCAGTGCGCAGGGGCCTTCTTGGAGGTGAGTAGTGTATTTAAAAAGCCTTACCTTTACAGGAGCAGCCCTTTGGATTTCGGCGGCAGCGGTGCGCAGGGGCCTTCTTGGAGGTGAGTAGTGTATTTAAAAAGCCTTACCTTTACAGGAGCAGCCCTTTGGATTTCGGCGGCAGCGGTGCGCAGGGGCCTTCTTGGAGGTGAGTAGTGTATTTAAAAAGCCTTACCTTTACAGGAGCAGCCCTTTGGATTTCGGCGGCAGCGGTGCGCAGGGGCCTTCTTGGAGGTGAGTAGTGTATTTAAAAAGTCTTACCTTTACCGGAGCAGCCCTTTGGATTTCGGCGGCAGCGGTGCGCAGGGGCCTTCTTGGTGGTGAGTAGTGAATTTAAAAAGCCTTACCTTTACAGGAGCAGCCCTTTGGATTTCGGCGGCAGCGGTGCGCAGGGGCCTTCTTGGAGGTGAGTAGCATATTTAAAAAGCCTTACCTTTACAGGAGCAGCCCTTTGGATTTCGGCGGCAGCGGTGCGCAGGGTCCTTCTTGGAGGTGAGTAGTGAATTTAAAAAGCCTTACCTTTACAGGAGCAGCCCTTTGGATTTCGGCGGCAGCAGTGCGCATGGGCCTTCTGGGAGGTGAGTAGTGTATTTAAAAAGCCTTACCTTTACAGGAGCAGCCCTTTGGATTTCGTCGGCAGCGGTGCGCAGGGGCTTCTTGGAGGTGAGTTGTGTATTTAAAAAGCCTTACCTTTACAGAAGCAGCCCTTTGGATTTCGGCGGCAGCGGTGCGCAGGGGCCTTCTGGGAGGTGAGTAGTGTATTTAAAAAGCCTTGCCTTTACAGGAGCAGCCCTTTGGATTTCGGCGGCAGCGGTGCGCAGGGGCTTCTTGGAGGTGAGTAGTGTATTTAAAAAGCCTTACCTTTACAGAAGCAGCCCTTTGGATTTTGGCGGCAACGGTGCACAGGGGCCTTCTTGGAGGTGAGTAATGAATTTAAAAACTCTTACCTTTACAGGAGCAGCCCTTTGGATTTCGGCGGCAGCGGTGCGCAGGGGCCTTCTTGGAGGTGAGTAGTGAATTTAAAAAGACTTACCTTTACAGGAGCAGCCCTTTGGATTTCGGCGGCAGCGGTGCGCAGGGGCCTTCTTGGAGGTGAGTAGTGTATTTAAAAAGCCTTACCTTTACAGGAGCAGCCCTTTGGATTTCGGCGGCAGCGGTGCGCAGGGGCCTTCTTGGAGGTGAGTAGTGTATTTAAAAAGCTTTACCTTTACAGGAGCAGCCCTTTGGATTTCGGCGGCAGCGGTGCGCAGGGGCCTTCTTGGAGGTGAGTAGTGTATTTAAAAAGCCTTACCTTTACAGGAGCAGCCCTTTGGTTTTCGGCGGCAGCGGTGCGCAGGGGCCTTCTTGGAGGTGAGTAGTGAATTTAAAAAGCTTAACCTTTACAGGAGCAGCCCTTTGGATTTCGGCGGCAGCGGTGCGCAGGGGCCTTCTTGGAGGTGAGTAGTGAATTTAAAAAGCCTTACCTTTACAGGAGCAGCCCTTTGGATTTCGGCGGCAGCGGTGCGCAGGGGCCTTCTTGGAGGTGAGTAGTGTATTTAAAAAGCCTTACCTTTACAGGAGCAGCCCTTTGGATTTCGGCGGCAGCGGTGCGCAGGGGCCTTCTTGGAGGTGAGTAGTGAATTTAAAAAGCCTTACCTTTACCGGAGCAGCCCTTTGGATTTCGGCGGCAGCGGTGCGCAGGGGCCTTCTTGGAGGTGAGTAGTGTATTTAAAAAGCCTTACCTTTACAGGAGCAGCCCTTTGGATTTCGGCGGCAGCGGTGCGCAGGGGCCTTCTTGGAGGTGAGTAGTGAATTTAAAAAGACTTACCTTTACAGGAGCAGCCCTTTGGATTTCGGCGGCAGCGGTGCGCAGGGGCCTTCTTGGAGGTGAGTAGTGTATTTAAAAAGCCTTACCTTTACAGGAGCAGCCCTTTGGATTTCGGCGGCAGCGGTGCGCAGGGGCCTTCTTGAAGGTGAGTAGTGTATTTAAAAAGCCTTACCTTTACAGGAGCAGCCCTTTGGATTTCGGCGGCAGCGGTGCGCAGGGGCCTTCTTGGAGGTGAGTAGTGTATTTAAAAAGCCTTACCTTTACAGGAGCAGCCCTTTCGATTTCGGCGGCAGCGGTGCGCAGGGGCCTTCTTGGAGGTGAGTAGTGAATTTAAAAAGCCTTACCTTCACAGGAGCAGCCCTTTGGATTTCGGCGGCAGCAGTGCGCAGGGGCCTTCTTGGAGGTGAGTAGTGAATTTAAAAAGCCTTACCTTTACAGGAGCAGCCCTTTGGATTTCGGTGGCAGCGGTGCACAGGGGCCTTCTTGGAGGTGAGTAGTGAATTAAAAAACTCTTACCTTTACAGGAGCAGCCCTTTGGATTTCGGCGGCAGCGGTGCGCAGGGGCCTTCTTGGAGGTGAGTAGTGTATTTAAAAAGCCTTACCTTTACAGGAGCAGCCCTTTGGATTTCGGCGGCAGCGGTGCGCAGGGGCCTTCTTGGAGGTGAGTAGTGAATTTAAAAAGCCTTACCTTTACAGGAGCAGCCCTTTGGATTTCGGCGGCAGCAGTGCGCAGGGGCCTTCTTGGAGGTGAGTAGTGAATTTTAAAAGCCTTACCTTTACAGGAGCAGCCCTTTGGATTTCAGCGGCAGCGGTGCGCAGGGGCCTTCTTGGAGGTGAGTAGTGAATTTAAAAAGCCTTCCCTTTACAGGAGCAGCCCTTTGGATTTCGGCGGCAGCGGTGCGCAGGGGCCTTCTTGGAGTTGAGTAGTGTATTTAAAAAGCCTTACCTTTACAGGGGCAGCCCTTTGGATTTCGGCGGCAGCGGTGCGCAGGGGCCTTCTTGGAGGTGAGTAGTGAATTTAAAAAGCTTAACCTTTACAGGAGCAGCCCTTTGGATTTCGGCGGCAGCGGTGCGCAGGGGCCTTCTTGGAGGTGAGTAGTGAATTTAAAAAGCCTTACCTTTACAGGAGCAGCCCTTTGGATTTCGGCGGCAGCGGTGCGCAGGGGCCTTCTTGGAGGTGAGTAGTGAATTTAAAAAGCCTTACCTTTACAGGAGCAACCCTTTGGATTTCGGCGGCAGCGGTGCGCAGGGGCCTTCTTGGAGGTGAGTAGTGAATTTAAAAAGCCTTACCTTTACCGGAGCAGCCCTTTGGATTTTGGCGGCAGCGGTGCGCAGGGGCCTTCTTGGAGGTGAGTAGTGTATTTAAAAAGCCTTACCTTTACAGGAGCAGCCCTTTGGATTTCGGCGGCAGCGGTGCGCAGGGGCCTTCTTGGAGGTGAGTAGTGTATTTAAAAAGCCTTACCTTTACAGGAGCAGCCCTTTGGATTTCGGCGGCAGCGGTGCGCAGGGGCCTTCTTGGAGGTGAGTAGTGTATTTAAAAAGCCTTACCTTTACAGGAGCAGCCCTTTGGATTTCGGCGGCAGCGGTGCGCAGGGGCCTTCTTGGAGGTGAGTACTGAATTTAAAAAGCCTGACCTTTACAGGAGCAGCCCTTTGGATTTCGGCGGCAGCGGTGCGCAGGGGCCTTCTTCGAGGTGATTAGTGTATTTTAAAAGCCTTACCTTTACAGGAGCAGCCCTTTAGATTTCGTCGGCAGCGGTGCGCAGGGGCCTTCTTGGAGGTGAGTAGTGTATTTAAAAAGCCTTACCTTTACAGGAGCAGCCCTTTGGATTTCGGCGGCAGCGGTGCGCAGGGGCCTTCTTGGAGGTAAGTAGTGTATTTAAAAAGCCTTACCTTTACAGGAGCAGCCCTTTGGATTTCTGCGGCAGCGGTGCGCAGGGGCCTTCTTGGAGGTGAGTAGTGAATTTAAAAAGCCTTACCTTTACAGGAGCAGCCCTTTGGATTTCGGCGGCAGCGGTGCGCAGGGGCCTTCTTGGAGGTGAGTAGTGTATTTAAAAAGCCTTACCTTTACAGGAGCAGCCCTTTGGATTTCTGCGGCAGCGGTGCGCAGGGGCCTTCTTGGAGGTGAGTAGTGAATTTAAAAAGCCTTACCTTTACAGGAGCAGCCCTTTGGATTTCGGCGGCAGCGGTGCGCAGGGGCCTTCTTGGAGGTGAGTAGTGAATTTAAAAAGCCTTACCTTTACAGGAGCAGCCCTTTGGATTTCGGCGGCATCGGTGCGCAGGGGCCTTCTTGGAGGTGAGTAGTGAATTTAAAAAGCCTTACCTTTACAGGAGCAGCCCTTTGGATTTCGGCGGCAGCGGTGCGCAGGGGCCTTCTTGGAGGTGAGTAGTGTATTTAAAAATCCTTACCTTTACAGGAGCAGCCCTTTGGATTTCGGCCGCAGCGGTGCGCAGGGGCCTCTTGGAGGTGAGTAGTGAATATAAAAAGCCTTACCTTTACAGGAGCAGCCCTTTAGATTTCTGCGGCAGCGGTGCGCAGGGGCTTTTCTTGGAGGTGAGTAGTGTATTTAAAAAGCCTTACCTTTACAGGAGCAGCCCTTTGGATTTCGGCGGCAGCAGTGCGCAGGGGCCTTCTTGGAGGTGAGTAGTGAATTTAAAAAGCCTTACCTTTACAGGAGCAGCCCTTTGGATTTCGGCGGCAGCGGTGCGCAGGGGCCTTCTTCGAGGTGATTAGTGTATTTTAAAAGACTTACCTTTACAGGAGCAGCCCTTTAGATTTCGGCGGCAGCGGTGCGCAGGGGCCTTCTTGGAGGTGAGTAGTGTATTTAAAAAGCCTTACCTTTACAGGAGCAGCCCTTTGGATTTCGGCGGCAGCGGTGCGCAGGGGCCTTCTTGGAGGTGAGTAGTGAATTTTAGAAGCCTTACCTTTACAGGAGCAGCCCTTTGGATTTCTGCGGCAGCGGTGCGCAGGGGCCTTCTTGGAGTTGAGTAGTGTATTTAAAAAGCCTTACCTTTACAGGGGCAGCCCTTTGGATTTCGGCGGCAGCGGTGCGCAGGGGCCTTCTTGGAGGTGAGTAGTGAATTTAAAAAGCTTAACCTTTACAGGAGCAGCCCTTTGGATTTCGGCGGCAGCGGTGCGCAGGGGCCTTCTTGGAGGTGAGTAGTGTATTTAAAAAGCCTTACCTTTACAGGAGCAGCCCTTTGGATTTCGGCAGCAGCGGTGCGCAGGGGCCTTCTTGGAGGTGAGTAGTGTATTTAAAAAGCCTTACCTTTACAGGAGCAGCCCTTTGGATTTCGGCGGCAGCGGTGCGCAGGGGCCTTCTTGGAGGTGAGTAGTGTATTTAAAAAGCCTTACCTTTACAGGAGCAGCCCTTTGGATTTCGGCGGCAGCGGTGCGCAGGGGCCTTCTTGGAGGTGAGTACTGAATTTAAAAAGCTTAACCTTTACAGGAGCAGCCCTTTGGATTTCGGCGGCAGCGGTGCGCAGGGGCCTTCTTGGAGGTGAGTAGTGAATTTAAAAAGCCTTACCTTTACAGGAGCAGCCCTTTGGATTTCGGCGGCAGCGGTGCGCAGGGGCCTTCTTGGAGGTGAGTAGTGTATTTAAAAAGCCTTACCTTTACAGGAGCAGCCCTTTGGATTTCGGCGGCAGCTGTGCGCAGGGGCCTTCTTGGAGGTGAGTAGTGAATTTAAAAAGCCTTACCTTTACAGGAGCAGCCCTTTGGATTTCGGCGGCAGCGGTGCGCAGGGGCCTTCTTGGAGGTGAGTAGTGAATTTAAAAAGCCTTACCTTTACAGGAGCAGCCCTTTGGATTTCGGCGGCAGCGGTGCGCAGGGGCCTTCTTGGAGGTGAGTAGTGTATTTAAAAAGCCTTACCTTTACAGGAGCAGCCCTTTGGATTTCGGCCGCAGCGGTGCGCAGGGGCCTCTTGGAGGAGAGTAGTGAATATAAAAAGCCTTACCTTTACAGGAGCAGCCCTTTAGATTTCTGCGGCAGCGGTGCGCAGGGGCTTTTCTTGGAGGTGAGTAGTGTATTTAAAAAGCCTTACCTTTACAGGAGCAGCCCTTTGGATTTCGGCGGCAGCAGTGCGCAGGGGCCTTCTTGGAGGTGAGTAGTGAATTTAAAAAGCCTTACCTTTACAGGAGCAGCCCTTTGGATTTCGGCGGCAGCGGTGCACAGGGGCCTTCTTGGAGGTGAGTAGTGTATTTAAAAAGCCTTACCTTTACAGGAGCGCCCTTTGGATTTCGGCGGCAGCGGTGCGCAGGGGCCTTCTTGGAGGTGAGTAGTGTATTTAAAAAGCCTTACCTTTACAGGAGCAGCCCTTTGGATTTCTGCGGCAGCGGTGCGCAGGGGCCTTCTTGGAGGTGAGTAGTGTATTTAAAAAGCCTTACCTTTACAGGAGCAGCCCTTTGGATTTCGGCGGCAGCGGTGCGCACGGGCCTTCTTGGAGGTGAGTAGTGAATATAAAAAGCCTTACCTTTACAGGAGCAGCCCTTTGGATTTCTGCGGCAGCGGTGCGCAGGGGCCTTCTTGGAGTTGAGTAGTGTATTTAAAAAGCCTTACCTTTACAGGGGCAGCCCTTTGGATTTCGGCGGCAGCGGTGCGCAGGGGCCTTCTTGGAGGTGAGTAGTGAATTTAAAAAGCTTAACCTTTACAGGAGCAGCCCTTTGGATTTCGGCGGCAGCGGTGCGCAGGGGCCTTCTTGGAGGTGAGTAGTGTATTTAAAAAGCCTTACCTTTACAGGAGCAGCCCTTTGGATTTCGGCGGCAGCGGTGCGCAGGGGCCTTCTTGGAGGTGAGTAGTGAATTTAAAAAGCCTTACCTTTACCGGAGCAGCCCTTTGGATTTTGGCGGCAGCGGTGCGCAGGGGCCTTCTTGGAGGTGAGTAGTGTATTTATAAAGCCTTACCTTTACAGGAGAAGCCCTTTGGATTTCGGCCGCAGCGGTGCGCAGGGGCCTTCTTGGAGGTGAGTAGTGTATTTAAAAAGCCTTACCTTTACAGGAGCAGCCCTTTGGATTTCGGCGGCAGCGGTGCGCAGGGGCCTTCTTGGAGGTGAGTAGTGTATTTAAAAAGCCTTACCTTTACAGGAGCAGCCCTTTGGATTTCGGCGGCAGCGGTGCGCAGGGGCCTTCTTGGAGGTGAGTACTGAATTTAAAAAGCTTAACCTTTACAGGAGCAGCCCTTTGGATTTCGGCGGCAGCGGTGCGCAGGGGCCTTCTTGGAGGTGAGTAGTGAAATTAAAAAGCCTTACCTTTACAGGAGCAGCCCTTTGGATTTCGGCGGCAGCGGTGCGCAGGGGCCATCTTGGAGGTGAGTAGTGTATTTAAAAAGCCTTACCTTTACAGGAGCAGCCCTTTGGATTTCTGCGGCAGCGGTGCGCAGGGGCCTTCTTGGAGGTGAGTAGTGAATTTAAAAAGCCTTACCTTTACAGGAGCAGCCCTTTGGATTTCTGCGGCAGCGGTGCGCAGGGGCCTTCTTGGAGGTGAGTAGTGAATTTAAAAAGCCTTACCTTTACAGGAGCAGCCCTTTGGATTTCGGCGGCAGCGGTGCGCAGGGGCCTTCTTGGAGGTGAGTAGTGAATTTAAAAAGCCTTACCTTTACAGGAGCAGCCCTTTGGATTTCGGCGGCAGCGGTGCGCAGGGGTCTTCTTGGAGGTGAGTAGTGAATATAAAAAGCCTTACCTTTACAGGAGCAGCCCTTTGGATTTCGGAGGCAGCGGTGCGCAGGGGCCTTCTTGGAGGTGAGTAGTGTATTTAAAAAGCCTTACCTTTACAGGAGCAGCCCTTTGGATTTCGGCGGCAGCGGTGCGCAGGGGCTTCTTGGAGGTGAGTAGTGTATTTAAAAAGCCTTACCTTTACAGGAGCAGCCCTTTGGATTTCGGCGGCAGCGGTGCGCACGGGCCTTCTTGGAGGTGAGTAGTGAATATAAAAAGCCTTACCTTTACAGGAGCAGCCCTTTGGATTTCTGTGGCAGCGGTGCGCAGGGGCCTTCTTGGAGGTGAGTAGTGTATTTAAAAAGCCTTACCTTTACAGGAGCAGCCCTTTGGATTTCGGCGGCAGCGGTGCGCAGGGGCCTTCTTGGAGGTGAGTCGTGAATTTAAAAAGCCTTACCTTTACAGGAGCAGCCCTTTGGATTTCGGCGGCAGCAGTGCGCAGGGTCCTTCTTGGAGGTGAGTAGTGAATTTTAAAAGCCTTACCTTTACAGGAGCAGCCCTTTGGATTTCTGCGGCAGCGGTGCGCAGGGGCCTTCTTGGAGTTGAGTAGTGTATTTAAAAAGCCTTACCTTTACAGGGGCAGCCCTTTGGATTTCGGCGGCAGCGGTGCGCATGGGCCTTCTTGGAGGTGAGTAGTGAATTTAAAAAGCTTAACCTTTACAGGAGCAGCCCTTTGGATTTCGGCGGCAGCGGTGCGCAGGGGCCTTCTTGGAGGTGAGTAGTGTATTTAAAAAGCCTTACCTTTACAGGAGCAGCCCTTTGGATTTCGGCGGCAGCGGTGCGCAGGGGCCTTCTTGGAGGTGAGTAGTGAATTTAAAAAGCCTTACCTTTACCGGAGCAGCCCTTTGGATTTTGGCGGCAGCGGTGCGCAGGGGCCTTCTTGGAGGTGAGTAGTGTATTTAAAAAGCCTTACCTTTACAGGAGCAGCCCTTTGGATTTCGGCAGCAGCGGTGCGCAGGGGCCTTCTTGGAGGTGAGTAGTGAATTTAAAAAGCCTTACCTTTACAGGAGCAGCCCTTTGGATTTCGGCAGCAGCGGTGCGCAGGGGCCTTCTTGGAGGTGAGTAGTGAATTTAAAAAGCCTTACCTTTACAGGAGCAGCCCTTTGGATTTCGGCGGCAGCGGTGCGCAGGGGCCTTCTGGGAGGTGAGTAGTGTATTTAAAAAGCCTTACCTTTACAGGAGCAGCCCTTTGGATTTCGGCGGCAGCGGTGCGCAGGGGCCTTCTTGGAGGTGAGTAGTGTATTTAAAAAGCCTTACCTTTACAGGAGCAGCCCTTTGGATTTCGGCGGCAGCGGTGCGCAGGGGCCTTCTTGGAGGTGAGTACTGAATTTAAAAAGCTTAACCTTTACAGGAGCAGCCCTTTGGATTTCGGCGGCAGCGGTGCGCAGGGGCCTTCTTGGAGGTGAGTAGTGAATTTAAAAAGCCTTACCTTTACAGGAGCAGCCCTTTGGATTTCGGCGGCAGCGGTGCGCAGGGGCCTTCTTGGAGGTGAGTAGTGTATTTAAAAAGCCTTACCTTTACAGGAGCAGCCCTTTGGATTTCGGCGGCAGCTGTGCGCAGGGGCCTTCTTGGAGGTGAGTAGTGAATTTAAAAAGCCTTACCTTTACAGGAGCAGCCCTTTGGATTTCGGCGGCAGCGGTGCGCAGGGGCCTTCTTGGAGGTGAGTAGTGAATTTAAAAAGCCTTACCTTTACAGGAGCAGCCCTTTGGATTTCGGCGGCAGCGGTGCGCAGGGGCCTTCTTGGAGGTGAGTAGTGTATTTAAAAAGCCTTACCTTTACAGGAGCAGCCCTTTGGATTTCGGCCGCAGCGGTGCGCAGGGGCCTCTTGGAGGTGAGTAGTGAATATAAAAAGCCTTACCTTTACAGGAGCAGCCCTTTAGATTTCTGCGGCAGCGGTGCGCAGGGGCCTTCTTGGAGGTGAGTAGTGAATTTAAAAAGCCTTACCTTTACAGGAGCAGCCCTTTGGATTTCGGCGGCAGCGGTGCGCAGGGGCCTTCTTCGAGGTGAGTAGTGTATTTTAAAAGCCTTACCTTTACAGGAGCAGCCCTTTAGATTTCTGCGGCAGCGGTGTGCAGGGGCCTTCTTGGAGGTGAGTAGTGAATTTAAAAAGCCTTACCTTTACAGGAGCAGCCCTTTGGATTTCGGCGGCAGCGGTGCGCAGGGGCCTTCTTCGAGGTGAGTAGTGTATTTTAAAAGCCTTACCTTTACAGGAGCAGCCCTTTAGATTTCGTCGGCAGCGGTGCGCAGGGGCCTTCTGGGAGGTGAGTAGTGTATTTAAAAAGCCTTACCTTTACAGGAGCAGCCCTTTGGATTTCGGCGGCAGCGGTGCGCAGGGGCCTTCTTGGAGGTGAGTAGTGTATTTAAAAAGCCTTACCTTTACAGGAGCAGCCCTTTGGATTTCTGCGGCAGCGGTGCGCAGGGGCCTTCTTGGAGGTGAGTAGTGAATTTAAAAAGCCTTACCTTTACAGGAGCAGCCCTTTGGATTTCGGCGGCAGCGGTGCGCAGGGGCCTTCTTGGAGGTGAGTAGTGAATTTAAAAATCCTTACCTTTACAGGAGCAGCCCTTTGGATTTCGGCGGCAGCGGTGCGCAGGGGCCTTCTTGGAGGTGAGTAGTGTATTTAAAAAGCCTTACCTTTACAGGAGCAGCCCTTTGGATTTCTGCGGCAGCGGTGCGCAGGGGCCTTCTTGGAGGTGAGTAGTGAATTTAAAAAGCCTTACCTTTACAGGAGCAGCCCTTTGGATTTCGGCGGCAGCGGTGCGCAGGGGCCTTCTTGGAGGTGAGTAGTGAATTTAAAAAGCCTTACCTTTACAGGAGCAGCCCTTTGGATTTCGGCGGCAGCGGTGCGCAGGGGTCTTCTTGGAGGTGAGTAGTGAATTTAAAAAGCCTTACCTTTACAGGAGCAGCCCTTTGGATTTCTGCGGCAGCGGTGCGCAGGGGCCTTCTTGGAGGTGAGTAGTGTATTTTAAAAGTCTTACCTTTACAGGAGCAGCCCTTTAGATTTCGTCGGCAGCGGTGCGCAGGGGCCTTCTTGGAGGTGAGTAGTGTATTTAAAAAGCCTTACCTTTACAGGAGCAGCCCTTTGGATTTCGGCGGCAGCGGTGCGCAGGGGCCTTCTTGGAGGTGAGTAGTGTATTTAAAAAGCCTTACCTTTACAGGAGCAGCCCTTTGGATTTCTGCGGCAGCGGTGCGCAGGGGCCTTCTTGGAGGTGAGTAGTGAATTTAAAAAGCCTTACCTTTACAGGAGCAGCCCTTTGGATTTCGGCGGCAGCGGTGCGCAGGGGCCTTCTTGGAGGTGAGTAGTGAATTTAAAAAGCCTTACCTTTACAGGAGCAGCCCTTTGGATTTCGGCGGCAGCGGTGTGCAGGGGCCTTTTTGGAGGTGAGTAGTGAATTTAAAAAGCCTTGCCTGGTTCCGTGTCTGTTCTTCTTTTCTGTTTTATTTGTTTTTATATAAGGCGGGAACCGGAAGTTCGACCTCTGGCAAGTCCCCCCCCCCCCAACCAATAAATTCTTGTGGAGAGGAAACCCGAGACACTACACGTGTAGTGTCTCCCACCCGCCCTCCTCCTCTAACCTAATAATAAGACCCATTGGTGTAAGGTAAGTGCCAGATTATATTATTATTATATTAGCATTGTGCAGGTCAAGGATTGGAGGTGGAGGAGCAGTCTCTGTCAGCGAGAGAAAATGAGAACATCTCAGACACTCAGAGGTAAGAAGGTAAGTAAGTGATTTTTACTTTTATACCTTTTTTCAAATTGTGTGTGTCGGGGGGAAACTGAAGTGACATCACAGAAAAGCTGTGGCCAGAGTGGCTGGTTGGGATTCTAACCTAAATTTTTTTAAAAATGTGAGTATTTAGGAACTAATTAAACATAATAACTTAATTATAATTTGGAGGATATCTAAGCCAGAGATCGGAGAGTATTATAGTTAGCTATCGCATTTCTATTAGAAATCTAGTGCTAGGAAACAGATAGTTGACAGTAACTTTGCAATTTTAAAAAAAGTATTCAAAGAAAAGTCAAATTTTAATTTTAATTAATTGACGCAATGTCAGTTAGAGGGGTGCTGTGCTCTGACTGAGATGTGGCAGGTCCGTGAGGCTTCCAGCGTCCCGGATGGCTTCATCTGTAGAAAGTGCACCCAACTGCAGCTCCTCACAGACCGCATGGTCCGGTCGGAGCAGCAATTGGATGCACTTAGGAGCATGCAGGTGGCGGAAAGCGTCATAGATCGCAGTTATGTAAATGTGGTCACACCCAAGGTGCAGGCAGAGAAATGGGTGACCACCAGAAAGGGCAGGCAGTCAGTGCAGGAATCCCCTGTGGTTGTCCCCCTCTCGAACAGATGTACCCCTTTGGATACTGTCGGGGGGGATAGCCTATCAGGGGAAACCAGCAGCAGCCAGAGCAGTGGCACCACGGCTGGCTCTGATGTCCAGAAGGGAGGGTCAAAGCGCAGAAGAGTAATAGTAATAGGGGACTCTATAGTCAGGGGCACAGATAGGCGCTTCTGTGGACGTGAAAGAGACTCCAGGATGGTATGTTGCCTCCCTGGTGCCAGGGTCCAGGATGTCTCCGAATGGGTAGAGGGAATCCTGAAGGGGGAGGGCAAACAGGCAGAGGTCGTTGTACATATTGGTACTAACGACATAGGCAGGAAGGGGCATGAGGTCCTGCAGCAGGAGTTCAGGGAGCTAGGCAGAAAGTTAAAAGACAGGGCCTCGAGGGTTGTAATATCGGGATTACTCCCTGTGCCACGTGCCAGTGAGGCTAGAAATAGGAAGATAGAGCAGACAAACACGTGGCTAAACAGCTGGTGTAGAAGGGAGGGTTTCCGTTATCTGGACCACTGGGAGCTCTTCCGGGGCAGGTGTGACCTGTATAAGATGGACGGGTTGCATCTAAACCGGAGAGGCATAAATATCCTGGCCACAAGGTTTGCTACTGTCACACGGGAGGGTTTAAACTAGTATAGCAGGGGGGTGGGCACGGGAGCAATAGGTCAGAAGGTGAGAGCATTGAGGGAGAACGAGGGAATAGGGACAGTGTGGCTCTGAGGCAGAGCAGACGGGGAGAAGTTGCTGAACACAGCGGGTCTGGTGGCCTGAAGTGCATATGTTTTAATGCAAGGAGCATTACGGTAAGGCAGGTGAACTTAGAGCTTGGATTACTACTTGGAACTATGATGATGTTGCCATTACAGAGACCTGGCTGAGGGAAGGGCAGGATTGGCAGCTAAACGTTCCAGGATTTAGATGTTTCAGGCGGGATAGAGGGGATGTAAAAGGGGAGGCGGAGTTGCGCTACTTGTTCGGGAGAATATCACAGCTATACTGCGAGAGGGCAGTGAGGCTATATGGGTAGAGATCAGGAATAAGAAGGGTGCAGTCACAATGTTGGGGGTATACTACAGGCCTCCCAACAGCCAGCGGGAGATAGAGGAGCAGATAGGTAGACAGATTTTGGAAAAGAGTAAAAACAACAGGGTTGTGGTGATGGGAGACTTCAACTTCCCCAATATTGACTGGGACTCACTTAGTGCCAGGGGCTTAGACGGGGCGGAGTTTGTAAGTAGCATCCAGGAGGGCTTCTTAAAACAATATGTAAACAGTCCAACTAGGGAAGGGGCTGTACTGGACCTGGTATTGGGGAATGAGCCCGGCCAGGTGGTAGATGTTTCAGCAGGGGAGCATTTCGGTAACAGTGACCACAATTCAGTAAGTTTTAAAGTACTGGTGGACAAGGATAAGAGTGGTCCGAGGATGAATGTGCTAAATTGGGGGAAGGCTAATTATAACAATATTAGGCGGGAACTGAAGAACATAGATTGGGGGCGGATGTTTGAGGGCAAATCAACATCTGACATGTGGGAGGCTTTCAAGTGTCAGTTGAAAGGAATACAGGACAGGCATGTTCCTGTGAGGAAGAAAGATAAATACGGCAATTTTCGGGAACCTTGGATGACGAGTGATATTGTAGGCCTCGTCAAAAAGAAAAAGGAGGCATTTGTCAGGGCTAAAAGGCTGGGAACAGACGAAGCCTGTGTGGCATATAAGGAAAGTAGGAAGGAACTTAAGCAAGGAGTCAGGAGGGCTAGAAGGGGTCATGAAAAGTCATTGGCAAATAGGGTTAAGGAAAATCCCAAGGCTTTTTACACGTACATAAAAAGCAAGAGGGTAGCCAGGTTAAGGGTTGGCCCACTGAAGGATAGGCAAGGGAATCTATGTGTGGAGCCAGAGGAAATGGGCGAGGTACTAAATGAATACTTTGCATCAGTATTCACCAAAGAGAAGGAATTGGTAGATGTTGAGTCTGGAGAAGGGGGTGTAGATAGCCTGGGTCACATTGTGATCCAAAAAGACGAGGTGTTGGGTGTCTTAAAAAATATTAAGGTAGATAAGTCCCCAATGCCTGATGGGATCTACCCCAGAATACTTAAGGAGGCTGGAGAGGAAATTGCTGAGGCCTTGACAGAAATATTTGGATCCTCGCTGTCTTCAGGGGATGTCCCGGAGGACTGGAGCATAGCCAATGTTGTTCCTCTGTTTAAGAAGGGTAGCAAGGATAATCCCGCGAACTACAGGCCGGTGAGCCTTACTTCAGTGGTAGGGAAATTACTGGAGAGAATTCTTCGAGACAGGATCTACTCCCATTTGGAAGCAAATGGACGTATTAGTGAGAGGCAGCACGGTTTTGTGAAGGGGAGGTCGTGTCTCACTAACTTGATAGAGTTTTTCGAGGAGGTCACTAAGATGATTGATGCAGGTACGGCAGTAGATGTTGTCTATATGGACTTCAGTAAGGCCTTTGACAAGGTCCCTCATGGTAGACTAGTACAAAAGGTGAAGTCACACGGGATCAGGGGTGAACTGGCAAGGTGGATACAGAACTGGCTAGGCCATAGAAGGCAGAGGGTAGCAATGGAGGGATGCTTTTCTAATTGGAGGGCTGTGACCAGTGGTGTTCCACAGGGATCAGTGCTGGGACCTTTGCTCTTTGTAGTATATATAAATGATTTGGAGGAAAATGTAACTGGTCTGATTAGTAAGCTTGCAGACGACACAAAGGTTGGTAGAATTGTGGATAGCGATGAGGACTGTCTGAGGATACAGCAGGATTTAGATTGTCTGGAGACTTAGGCGGAGAGATGGCAGATGGAGTTTAATCCGGACAAATGTGAGGTAATGCATTTTGGAAGGGCTAATGCAGGTAGGGAATATACAGTGAATGGTAGAACCCTCAAGAGCATTGAAAGTCAAAGAGATCTAGGAGTACAGGTCCACAGGTCATTGAAAGGGGCAACACAGGTGGAGAAGGTAGTCAAGAAGGCATACGGCATTCTTGCCTTCATTGGCCGGGGCATTGAGTATAAGAATTGGCAGGTCATGTTGCAGCTGTATAGAACCTTAGTTAGGCCACACTTGGAGTATAGTGTTCAATTCTGGTCGCCACACTACCAGAAGGATGTGGAGGCTTTAGAGAGGGTGCAGAAGAGATTTACCAGAATGTTGCCTGGTATGGAGGGCATAAGCTATGAGGAGCGATTGAATAAACTTGGTTTGTTCTCACTGGAACGAAGGAGGTTGAGGGGCGACCTGATAGAGGTATACAAAATTATGAGGGGCATAGACAGAGTGGATAGTCAGAGGCTTTTCCCCAGAGTAGAGGGGTCAATTACTAGGGGGCATAGGTTTAAGGTGAGAGGGGCAAGGTTTAGAGTAGATGTACGAGGCAAGTTTTTTACGCAGAGGGTAGTGGGTGCCTGGAACTCACTACCGGAGGAGGTAGTGGAAGCAGGGACGATAGGGACATTTAAGGGGCATCTTTACAAATATATGAATAGGATGGGAATAGAAGGATACGGACCCAGGAAGTGTAGAAGATTGTAGTTTAGTCGGGCAGTATGGTCGGCACGGGCTTGGAGGGCCGAAGGGCCTGTTCCTGTGCTGTACATTTCTTTGTTCTTTGTTCTAACTGTGGCCATTCAGTGATTCAGTTCCAATTGTCAGTATGTTTCTGTGGGTGTTTCCACTGCACTCTGGGGTGTAGCTGTCTCTAACTGTGACCATTCAGTGATTCAGTTCCAGTTGTCAGTGTCTTTCGCTGGGTGGTTCCACTGCACCCTGGGGCGTAGCTGCCTCTGTAACTGTGACCATTCAGTGATTCAGTTCCAATTGTCAGTGTGTTTCTCTGGGTGGTTCTACTGCACTAGGGGTGTAGCTGTCTCTGTAACTGTGACCATTCAGTGATTCAGTTCCAATTGTCAGTGTGTTTCTCTGTGTGGTTCCACTGCATTCTGGGGTGTAGCTGCCTCTGTAACTGTGACCATTCAGTGATTCAGTTCCAATTGTCATTGCGTTACTCTGTGTGGTTCCAGTGCCCTCTGGGGTGTAGCAGCCTCTGTAACGGTGACCATTCAGTGATTCATATCCAGTTGTCTGTGTGTTTCTCTGAGTTGTTCCACTGCACTCTGGGATGTAGCTGCCTTTGTAACTGTGACCATTCAGCGATTCAGTTCCAATTGTCAGTGTGTTTATCTGTGTGGTTCCAGAGCCCTCTGGGATGTAGAATCCTCTGTAACTGTGACCATTCAGTGATTCAGTTCCAATCGTCAGGAAGTTTCTGTGGGTGGTTCCACTGCACTCTGGGGTGCAGCTGTCTCTAACTGTGACCATTCAGTGATTCAGTTCCAGTTGTCAGTGTCTTTCGCTGGGTGGTTCCACTGCACTCTGGGGTGTAGCTGTCTCTAACTGTGGCCATTCAGTGATTCAGTTCCAATTGTCAGTGTGTTTCTCTGTGTGGTTCCACTGCACTCTGGGGTTTAGCTGCCTCTGTAACTATGATCATTCAGTGATTCAGTTCATATTGTCAGTGTGTTTATCTGTTTGATTCCACTGCACTCTGGTGTGTAGCAGCCTCTCTAACTATGCCATTTAGTGATTCAGTTCCTATTGACATTGAGTTTCTCTGGGTGGTTCCACTGCACTCTGGGATGTAGCTGTCTCTATTACTGTGACCATTCAGTGATTAAGTTCCAGTTGTCAGTGTGTTTCTCTGGGTGGTTCCACTGCACCCTGGGGTGTAGCTGCTTCTGTAACTGTGACCATTCAGTGAATCAGTTCCAATTGTCAGTGTGTTTCTCTGGGTGGTTCCACTGCACTAGGGGTGTAGCTGTCTCTGTAACTGAGAGCATTCAGTGATGCAGTTCCAATTGTCAGTTTGTTTCTCTGTGTGGTTCAACTGCACTCTGGGGTGTAGCTGCCTCTAACTGTGACCATTCAGTGATTCAGTTCCAATTGTCAGTGTGTTTCTCTGTGTGGTTCCACTCTACTCTGGGGTGTAGCTGCCTCTGTAACTGTGACCATTTAGTGATTCAAGAACAAGAACAAAGAACAAAGAAATGTACAGCACAGGAACAGGCCCTTCGGCCCTCCAAGCCCGTGCCGACCATGCTGCCCGACTAAACTACAATCTTCTACACTTCCTGGTTCCGTATCCTTCTATTCCCATCCTATTCATATGTTTGTCAAGATGCCCCGTAAATGTCCCTATCGTCCCTGCTTCCACTACCTCCTCCGGTAGCGAGTTCCAGGCACCCACTACCCTCTGCGTAAAAAACTTGCCTCGTACACCTAATCTAAACCTTGCCCCTCTCACCTTAAACCTATGCCCCGTTGTAATTGACCCCTCTACCCTGGGGAAAAGCCTCTGACTATCCACTCCGTCTATGCCCCTCATAATTGTGTATACCTCTATCAGGTCGCCCCTCAACCTCCTTCGTTCCAGTGAGAACAAACCGAGTTTATTCAACCGCTCCTCATAGCTAATGCCCTCCATACCAGGCAACATTCTGGTAAATCTCTTCTGCACCCTCTCTAAAGCCTCCACATCCTTCTGGTAGTGTGGCGACCAGAATTGAAAACTATACTCCAAGTGTGGCCTAACAAAGGTTCTATACAGCTGCAACATGACTTGCCAATTCTTATACTCAATGCCCCGGCCAATGAAGGCAAGCATGCCGTATGACTTGTTGACTACCTTCTCCACCTGTGTTGCCCCTTTCAATTACCTGTGGACCTGTACTCCTAGATCTCTTTGACTTTCAATACTCTTGAGGATTCTACCATTCACTGTCTATTCCCTACCTGCATTAGACCTTCCAAAATGCATTACCTCACATTTGTCCAGATTAAACTCCATCTGCCATCTCTCCGCCCAAGTCTCCAGACAATCTGAATCCTGCTGTAACCTCCGACAGTCCTCATCGCTATCCGCAATTCCACCAACCTTTGTGTCATCTGCAAACTTACTAATCAGACAAGTTACATTTTCCTCCAAATCATTTATATATACTACAAAGAGCAAAGGTCCCAGCACTGATCCCTGTGGAACACCACTGGTCACAGCCCTCCAATTAGAAAAGCATCCCTCCATTGCTACTCTCTGCCTTCTATGGCCTAGCCAGTTCTGTATCCACCTTGCCAGCTCACCCCTGATCCCGTGTGACTTCACCTTTTGTACTAGTCTACCATGAGGGACCTTGTCAAAGGCCTTACTGAAGTCCATATAGACAACATCTACTGCCCTACCTACATCAATCATCTCAGTGACCTCCTCGAAAAACTCTATCAAGTTAGTGAGACACGAACTCCCCTTCACAAAACCGTGCTGCCTCTCACTAATACGTCCATTTGCTTCCAAATGGGAGTAGATCCTGTCTCGAAGAATTCTCTCCAGTAATTTCCCTACCACTGAAGTAAGGCTCACCGGCCTGTAGTTCCCGGGATTATCCTTGCTACCCTTCTTAAACAGAGGAACAACATTGGCTATTCTCCAGTCCTAAGGGACATCCCCTGAAGACAGCGAGGATCCAAAGATTTCTGTCAAGGCCTCAGCAATTTCCTCTCCAGCCTCCTTCAGTATTCTGGGGTAGATCCCATCAGGCCCTGGGGACTTATCAACCTTAATATTTTTTAAGACACCCAACACCTCGTCTTTTTGGATCACAATGTGACCCAGGCTATCTACACCCCGTTCTCCAGACTCAACATCCACCAATTCCTTCTCTTTGGTGAATACTGATGCAAAGGGGTGAATACTGATGGAAATTAGTAAGTTTGCAAATACTGATTCAGTTCAAATTGTAAATGTGTTTCTCTGTGTGGTTCCACTGCACTCTGGGGCGTAGCTGCCTCTGCAACTGTGACATTTCAGTGATTCAGTTCCAATTTTCAGATTGTTTCTCTGGGTGGTTACACTGCACTCTGGGGTGTGGCTGCCTCTGTAACTGTGTCCATTCACTGATTCAGTTCCAATAGTCATTGCGTTACTCTGTGTGGTTCCTCTGCCCACTGGGGTGTAGTTCCCTCTGTAACTGTGACCATTCAGTGATTCAGATCCAATTGTCAGTGTGTTTCTCTGGGTGGTTCCAGTGCCCTCTGGGGTGTAGCAGCCTCTCTTGTGTGCCATTAAGTGGTTAGGTTCCAGTTGACAGTGTGTTTCTCTGGGTGCTTCCACTGCACTCTGGTGTGTAGCTGCCTCTGTAACTGTGACCATTTAGTGATTCAGTTCCAATTGTCAGTGTGTTTCTGTGTGTGGTTCCACTGCACTCTGGTGTGTAGCTGCCTCTGTAACTGTGACCATTCAGTGATTCAGTTCCAATTGTCAGCGTGTTTCTCTGTGTGCTTCCACTGCACTCTGGGGTGTAGCTGTCCCTGTAACTGTGACCATTCAGTGATTCAGTTCCAATTGTCATTGCGTTAATCTGTGTAGTTCCAGTGACCTCTAGGGGTGTAGCAGCCTCTCTTGTGTGCCATTAAGTGATTACATTCCAGTTGTCAGTGTGTTTCTCTGGGTGCTTCCACTGCACTCTGGGGTGTCGATGCCTCTGTAACTGTGACCATTTAGTGATTCAGTTCCAATTGTCTGTCTGTTTCTCTGGGTGGTTCCACTGCACTCTTGGGTGTGGCTGCCTCTGTAACTGTGACCATTCAGTGATTCAGTTCCAATATTCAGTTTGTTTTTCTAGGTGGTTACAATGCACTCAGGGGTGTGGCTGCCTCTATAACTGTGTCCATTCACTGATTCAGTTCCAATAGTCATTGTGTTACTCTGTGTGGTTCATGTGCCCTCTGGGGTGTAGCACCCTCTGTAACTGAGACCATTCAGTGATTCAGTTCCAATTGTCAGTGTGTTTCTCTGGGTTGGTTCAGTGCACTCTGGGGTGTAGCTGTCTCTGTAACTGAGACCATTCAGTGATTCAGTTCCAATTATCAGTGTGTTTCTCTGTATGGTTCCACTGCACTCTGGGTTGTAGCTGTCTCTAACTGTGACCACTCAGTGATTCAGTTCCAGTTGTCAGTGTGTTTCTCTGTATGGTTCCACTGCACTCTGGGTTGTAGCTGTCTCTAACTTTGACCATTCAGTGATTCAGTTCCAGTTGTCAGTGTGTTTCTCTGTGTGGTTCCACTGCACTCTGGGGTGTAGCTGTCTCTCACTGTGACCATTCAGTGATTCAGTTCCAATTGTCAGTGTGTTTCTCTGTGTGGTTCCATTGCACTCTGGGGTGTAGCTGTCTCTGTAACTGTGACCATTCAGTGATTCAGTTCCAATTCTCAGTGTGTTTCTCTGGGTGGTTCCACTGCAATCTCGGGTGCAGCTGCCTCTCTAACTGACCATTCAGTGATTCAGTTCCAATTTTCAGTTTGTTTCTCTGGGTTGTTACACTGCACTCTGGGGTGTGGCTGCCTCTATAACTGTGTCCATTCACTGATTCAGTTCCAATAGTCATTGTGTTTCTCTGGGTGGGTCCACTGCGCTCTGGGGTGTAGCTGGCTCCGTAACTGTGACCATTCAGTGATTCAGTTCCTCATGTCAGTGTGTTTCTCTGGCTGGTTCCACTGCACTCTGGGGTGTAGCTGCCTCTAACTGTGACCTTTCAGTGATTCAGATCCAATTGTCAGTGTGTTTCTCTGGGTGGTTCCGCTGTACTCTGCTGTGTAGCTGCCTCCCTAACTGTGACCATTCAGTGATTCAGTTCCAATTGTCCTTGCGTTACTCTGTGTGGTTCCAGTGCCCTCTGTGGTGTAGCTGCCTCTCTTGTGTGCCATTAAGTGATTAAATTCCAGTTGTCAGTGTGTTTCTCTGTGTGCTTCCACTGCACTCTGGGGTGTAGCTGCCTCTGTAACTGTGACCATTTCGTGATTCAGTTCCAATTGTCTGTCTGTTTCTCTGGGTGGTTCCACTGCACTCTGGTGTGTGGCTGCCTCTGTCACTGTGACCATTCAGTGATTCAGTTCCAATTGTCATTGCGTTACTCTGTGTGGTTCCAGTGCCCTCTGGGATGTAGCAGCCTCTCTTGTGTGTCATTAAGTGATTAATTTCCAGTTGTAAATGTGTTTCTCTGCGTGCTTCCACTGCACTCTGGGGTGTAGCTGCCTCTAACTGTGTCCATTCAGTGATTCAGTTGAAATTGTCAGTGTGTTTCTCTGCGTGCTTCTACTGCACTCTGGGGTGTAGCTGCCTCTCACTGTGTCCATTCAGTGATTCAGTTCCAATTGGCAGTGTGTTTCTCTGCGTGCTTCTACTGCACTCTGGGGTGCAGCTGCCTCTGTAACTGTGACCATTCAGTGATTCAGATCCAATTTTCAGTTTGTTTCTCTGGATGGTTACACTGCACTCTGGGGTGTGGCTGCCTCTATAACTGTATCCATTCAGTGATTCAGATCCAATTGTCAGTGTGTTTCTCTGTGTTGGTTCAGTGCACTCTGGGATGTAGCTGTCTCTGTAACTGAGACCATTCAGTGATTCAGTTCCAATTGTCATTGAGTTACTCTGTGTGGTTCCAGTGCCCTCTGGGGTATAGCAGCCTCTGTAACTGTGACCATTCAGTGATTCAGTTCCAATTGTCATTGAGTAACTGTGTGGTTCCAGTGCCCTCTGGAGTGTAGCAGCCTCTGTAACTGTGACCATTCAGTGATTCAGTTCCAATGGTCAGTGTGTTTCTCTGGGTGGTTCCACTGCACTCAGGGGTGTAGCTGTCCCTGTAACTGTGACCATTCAGTGATACAGTTCCAATTGGCATTGCGTTACTCTGTGTGGTTCCAGTGCCCTCTGGGGTATACCAGCCTCTCTTGTGTGCCATTCAGTGATTAAGTTCCAGTTGTCTGTGTTTCTCTGGGTGCTTCCACTGCACTATGGGGTGTAGCTGCCTCTGTAACTGTGACCATTTAGTGATTCAGTTTCAATTGTTAGTGTGTTTTTCTGGGTGGTTCCACTGCACTCTGGGATGTAGCTGCCTCTCTAACTGTGACCATTCAGTGATTCAGTTCCAATTGTCCTTGCGTTACTCTGTGTGGTTCCAGTGCCCTCTGGGGTGTAGCAGCCTCTCTTGTGTGCCATTAAGTGATTAAATTCCAGTTGTCAGTGTGTTTCTCTGGGTGCTTCCACTGCACTCTGGGGTGTAGCTGTCTCTAACTGTGACCATTCAGTGATTCAGTTCCATTTGTCAGTGTGTTTCTCTGGGTGGTTCCACTGCACTCTGGGGTTTAGCTGCCTCTGTAACTATGACCATAAAGTGATTCAGTTCCAATTGTAAGCTTGTTTCTCTGGGTGGTTCCACTGCAATCTGGGATGCAGCTGCCTCTGTACCTGTGACCATTCAGTGATTCCGTTCCAATTTTCAGTTTGTTTCACTGGCTGGTTACACTGCACTCTGGGGTGGGCTGCCTCTATAATTGTGTCCATTAACTGATTCAGTTCCAATATTCATTGCGTTACAATGTGTGGTTCCTGTGCCCTCTGGGGTGTAGCAGCCTCTGTAACTGTGACCATTCAGTGATTCAGTTCCAATTATCAGTGTGTTTCTCTGTATAGTTCCTCATGTCAGTGTGTTTCTCTGGCTGGTTCCACTGCACTCTGGGGTGTAGCTGTCTCTAACTGTGACCTTTCAGTGATTCAGTTCCAGTTGTCAGTGTGTTTCTCTGGGTGGTTCCACTGCACTCAGGGGTGTAGCTGTCCCTGTAACTGTGACCATTCGGTGATTCAGTTCCAATTGTCAGTGTGTTTCTCTGTGTGGTTCCAGTGCCCTCTGGGGTATAGCAGCCTCTGTAACTGTGACCATTCAGTGATTCAGTTCCAATTGTCATTGAGTTACTCTGTGTGGTTCCAGTGCCCTCTGGGGTGTAGCAGTCTCTGTAACTGTGACCATTCAGTGATTCAGTTCCAATTGTCAGTGTGTTTCTCTGGGTGGTTCCACTGCACTCAGGGATGTAGCTGTCCCTGTAACTGTGACCATTCGGTGATTCAGTTCCAATTGTCAGTGTGTTTCTCTGTGTGGTTCCAGTGCCCTCTGGGGTATAGCAGCCTCTGTAACTGTGACCATTCAGTGATTCAGTTCCAATTGTCATTGAGTTACTCTGTGTGGTTCCAGTGCCCTCTGGAGTGTAGCAGCCTCTGTAACTGTGACCATTCAGTGATTCAGTTCCAGTGGTCAGTCTGTTTCTCTGGGTGGTTCCACTGCACTCAGGGGTGTAGCTGTCCCTGTAACTGTGACCATTCAGTGATTCAGTTCCAATTGGCATTGCATAACTCTGTGTAGTTCCAGTGCCCTCTGGGGTATAGCAGCCTCTCTTGTGTGCCATTCAGTGATTCAGTTCCAATTCTCAGTGTGTTTCTCTGGGTGGTTCCACTGCAATCTCGGGTGCAGCTGCCTCTGTAACTGACCATTCAGTGATTCAGTTCCAATTTTCAGTTTGTTTCTCTGGGTTGGTAAACTGCACTCTGGGGTGTGGCTGCCTCTATAACTGTGTCCATACACTGATTCAGTTCCAATAGTCATTGTGTTTCTCTGGGTGGGTCCACTGCACTCTGGGGTGTAGCTGGCTCCGTAACTGTGACCATTCAGTGATTCAGTTCCTCATGTCAGTGTGTTTCTCTGGCTGGTTCCACTGCACTCTGGGGTGTAGCTGTCTCTGTAACTGTGACCTTTCAGTGATTCAGTTCCAGTTGTCAGTGTGTTTCTCTGGGTGGTTCAACTGCACTAGGGGTGTAGCTGCCTCTGTAACTGTGACCATTCAGTGATTCAGTTCCAATTGTCAGTGTGTTTCTCTGGGTGGTTCCGCTGTACTCTGCTGTGTAGCTGCCTCCCTAACTGTGACCATTCAGTGATTCAGTTCCAATTGTCCTTGCGTTACTCTGTGTGGTTCCAGTGCCCTCTGTGGTGTAGCTGCCTCTCTTGTGTGCCATTAAGTGATTAAATTCCTGTTGTCAGTGTGTTTCTCTGTGTGCTTCCACTGCACTCTGGGGTGTAGCTGCCTCTGTAACTGTGACCATTTCGTGATTCAGTTCCAATTGTCTGTCTGTTTCTCTGGGTGGTTCCACTGCACTCTGGTGTGTGGCTGCCTCTGTCACTGTGACCATTCAGTGATTCAGTTCCAATTGTCAGTGTGTTTCTCTGTGTGGTTCCAGTGCCCTCTGGGGTATAGCAGCCTCTGTAACTGTGACCATTCAGTGATTCAGTTCCAATTGTCATTGAGTTACTCTGTGTGGTTCCAGTGCCCTCTGGGATGTAGCAGCCTCTCTTGTGTGTCATTAAGTGATTAATTTCCAGTTGTAAATGTGTTTCTCTGCGTGCTTCCACTGCACTCTGGGGTGTAGCTGCCTCTAACTGTGTCCATTCAGTGATTCAGTTGCAATTGTCAGTGTGTTTCTCTGCGTGCTTCTACTGCACTCTGGGGTGTAGCTGTCTCTAACTGTGTCCATTCAGTGATTCAGTTCCAATTGGCAGTGTGTTTCTCTGGGTGGTTCCACTGCACTCTGGGGTGCAGCTGCCTCTGTAACTGTGACCATTCAGCGATTCAGATCCAATTTTCAGTTTGTTTCTCTGGATGGTTACACTGCACTCTGGGGTGTGGCTGCCTCTATAACTGTATCCATTCAGTGATTCAGATCCAATTGTCAGTGTGTTTCTCTGTATGGTTCCACTGCACTCTGGGGTGTAGCAGCCTCTGTAACTGTGATCATATAGTGATTCAGTTCCAATTGCCAGTGTGTTTCTCTGGCTGCTTCCACTGCACTCTGGGGTGTAGCTGTCTCTAACTGTGACCATTCAGTGATTCAGTTCCAGTTGTCAGTGTGTTTCCCTGTGTGGTTCCACTGCACTCTGGGGTGTAGCTGCCTCTGTAACTGTGACCATTCAGTGATTCAGTTACAATTGTCATTGCGTTACTCTGTGTGGTTCCAGTGCCCTCTGGGGTGTAGAAGCCTCTGTAACTCTGACCATTCAGTGATTCAGTTCCAATTGTCAGCGTGTTTCTCTGGGTGGTTACACTGCACTCTGGGGTGTGGGTGCCTCCATAATTGTGTCCATTCACTGATTCAGTTCCAATAGTCATTGCGTTACTCTGTGTGGTTCCTGTGCCCTCTGGGGTGTAGCAGCCTCTGTAACTGTGACCTTTCAGTGATTCAGATCTAATTGTCAGTGTGTTTCTCTGGGTTGGTTCAGTGCACTCTGGGGTGTAGCTGTCTCTGTAACTGAGACCATTCAGTGATTCAGTTCCAATTATCAGTGTGTTTCTTTGTATGGTTCCACTGCACTCTGGGGTGTAGCTATCTCTAACTTTGACCATTCAGAGATTCAGTTCCAGTTGTCAGTGTGTTTCTCTGTGTGGTTCCACTGCACTCTGGGGTGTAGCTGTCTCTAACTGTGACCATTCAGTGATTCATAGAACATAGAACAATACAGCGCAGTACAGGCCCTTCGGCCCACGATGTTGCACCGAAACAAAAGCCATCTAACCTACACTATGCCATTATCATCCATATGTTTATCCAATAAACTTTTAAATGCCCTCAATGTTGGCGAGTTCACTACTGTAGCAGGCAGGGCATTCCACGGCCTCACTACTCTTTGCGTAAAGAACCTACCTCTGACCTCTGTCCTATATCTATTACCCCTCAGTTTAAAGTTATGTCCCCTCGTGCCAGCCATAAACATCCGCGGGAGAAGGTTCTCACTGTCCACCCTATCCAACCCCCTGATCATTTTGTATGCCTCTATTAAGTTTCTAGGCGTCCCTATAGCTCAGGTTCTATCCTCACAATCTGCCTGACTCCAAGGAGGATTTATTTCTGGCCTACTTCTGCCAGTTGGATGCAGGGCACTCGGTACGAGTTACCAGGCCGTCCTGCAGACTTTTACTCAGGGTTAGTATCTTCTAGTCTACTAACACTCGCACCCAACTGAGTTTTATGTCCCCAAGATCCTACAGAATCCTTCGAAGTCAATCACCCATGACTTATCAAACTAAACTCGGCTGGTATAGTTTGCTCGCCGAGTAACTACTAATCGTCCAGGCGGCCCCGCTCAACCAGAAACTTCTAATAGTCTAGCCTCGCCTCGCCTAGAGACTTCAATATTCTAGCCGTCCCCGCTCAACTAGAATCTTCCAATATTCTAACCTCCCCTCGCCTCGAAACTTCGAATATTCAAGGCGGTCCAACCTCGAAACTTTTACTATTCTAGGCCTCCACGCCGGGTGTCATGGAGTAATTTAGAATGACCCGCTGGGTCCTGAAGCCCCACAAACTTTCAACTTTCAAAATCAACCAGGTTTGGGCGCCATGTAGTGTTTACCTCACCACTATTAGAATTCCCTCTATACCAAAAAAGGGGTCAATTTATTCTGGGGATTCTCACTCCCCGACTCCTACGCAGACTTTAGCGGCTGCTATTCGGGTCAAACTAGTGTTTCAAGTTACCCCCCGGTATAACCCGTATCTTCGTAGAAGGACTTTATTTACTTACCACTTAGTAACTTACACACGGGTCCAGCTTGCTAAGTGAAGTAAAGTAAACTTTTTAAAGAAAATAATAACAACCACTCTTTCAGGTTATCTATTTGAACTTAACTTTATTTTCAAGTTAAAAGAGAATAACTACTTTTACAGAAAGGGAGAAAGATCTTTTCTTGTTCGGACCAGTTGCAGACTTTCAAGTCTCTCTTGACAATCAGTTTTCTTTAACTTTTGGTCTTCTGCTGACTTCTCTGGGCTGCTCGGTCTGTCGTTGTTGCTTGTCCCATCACCGAGGAAGATTCTCTGATTATTTGCTCATTTTCCCCAGTTTTTATAGCCATTTGGGGCCCCTTAACCTCTGCACCTGGCACCCTTCAGACTGTCTCCTTGACAGCTTGAACGCTGGGTTTTAGCAGTTTAGCAGCTTCACCTGCGACAGCGCAGCTTCATCCTCACCAGCTCGCCATCCTGGACTGGACCTTTCTCGCTTTGCTTGACATGTAATTAATTTGTCTGTGCCTTATTTCGCACTCTTTTGGTTTTATGTCTTTTTCAATGAGTTTTCTCAGTTTCGACCCGGGTCATCTTCAGGTTAAGCTAATGTCATGTTTGGGTTACCCCCCCCCCCCCCCCCGAGTCTAACTTTATCTGCTTTGGCCATCTTCCAAAGGGTTTTAACTTCAAATGTGATGTACGTTATAATGTAACCTTGTCACCTTCTATTTTATTTAATTTGTAAATCAGTTGTTTCACTTTATTAGCAGTGTCAGCAACTTTTCACACTTAACAGTTGTTCCTCATCGTATACTTTATATTCTGTCTGCTTTTCCTAATTGTTCAATAAAATAATTCATTACTTAAAGATTTGTGAAACACTGTTCCCTTTCACATAACTTTAAGAGTTTCTAAATCAATCAAATGTATTTTCTAACTTGTGAATTAAAATGAAGTTCCTATCCGTTTTCTTCGCTCTGTGAAGTTGTCTGCGCTGAAAACAGGCTGCTGCTGTTAACCCCTTGTGGGACTTCTCCCTTTCATTTAAAAGCCTCAGGCATTCTCAGTGTTGATTTCATGTTTCAAATGTCATATTCTTCTGAGTTTGCACAACGCCCTGAAACAATCCCAAACTAATACCGCTGTCCGCGCTCTCCCCATAGCCCTGTAACAATCCCGAAACTAATCCCACTGCCCCACTCGCTCCCCATAGCCCTGTATCAATCCCAAACTAACCCCACTGTCCCACTCTCTCCCCATAGCCCTGTATCCATCCCAAACTAATCCCACCGCCCCGCTCTCTCCCCATAGCCCTGTAACAATCCACAAACTAATCCCACTGCCCCACTCGCTCCCATTAGTCCTGCATCAATCCCAAAACTAATCCCACTGCCCCACTCTCTCCCCATAGCCCTGCAACAATCCCCAAACTAATCGCACGGCCCCGCTCTCTCCCCATAGCCCAGTATCAATCTCAAAACTAATCCCACTGCCCCAGTCTCTCCCATTAGCCCAGTATCAATCCCAAAATAATCCCACTGCCCCACTCTCTCCCCATAGCCCTGTATCAATCCCAAACTAATCCCACTGCCCACTCTCTCCCCATAGTCCGTATCAAGCCCCAAACGAATCCCACTGTCCCACTCTCTCCCAATAGCCTTGTAACAATCCCCAAACTAATCCGACTGCCCCACTCTCACCCCATAAACCTGTAACAATCTCCAAACTAATCCCACTGCCCAACTCTCTCCCCATAGCCCTGTAACAATCACAAACTAACCCCACTGTCCCACTCTCTGCCCATAGCCCTGCAACAAGCCGCAAACTAATCCCACTGTCCCACTCTCTCCCCATAGCCCTGTAACAATCCCCAAACTAATCCCACAGCACCACTCTCGCACCACAGCCCTCTGTCAATTCCCAAACTAATCTCACGGCCCCGCTCTCTCCCCATAGCCCTGTATCAATCCCCAAACTAATCCCACTGCCCACTCACTCCCCATAGCCCTGTATCAATCCCCAAACTAATCTCACGGCCCCGCTCTCTCCCCATAGCTCTGTATCAATCCCCAAAATATTCCCACTGCCCCGCTCTCTCCCGAGAGCTCTGTATCAATCCCCAAACTAATCCCACTGTCCCACTCCCTCGCTTGAGCCCTATTTCAATTCACATACTAATCCCACTGTCCCACTCTGTCGCCTTAGACCTGTATCAATCCCAAACTAATTCCATCACCCCACTAGTTCCCCATAGCCCTCTAACAATCCACAAACTAACCCCACTGCCCCACTCTCTCCCCATGGCCGTGTATCAATCCCCAAACGAATCCCACTGCCCCGCTCTCTCGCCATAGCCCTGTATAAATCCACAAACTAATCCCACTGCCCCGCTCTCTCCCCACAACCCTGTATCAATCCCCAAACTAATCCCACTGCCCCGCTCTCTCCCCATAGCACTGTTTCAATCAACAAACTAATCCCTCTGCCCCGCTCACTCCCCATAGCCCTGGAACAATCACAAACTAACCCCACTGTCCCACTCTCTGCCCATAGCCCTGTAACAATCCCCAAACTAATCCCACAGCACCACTCTCGCACCACAGCCCTCTGTCAATTCACAAACTAATCTCACGGCCCCGCTCTCTCCCCATAGCCCTGTATCAATCGCAAACTAATCCCACTGCCCCGCTCTCTCCCCATAGCCCTGTATCAATCCCCAAACTAATCCCACTGTCCCACTCTCTCCCCATTGCCCTGTAACAAGCCCCAAACTAATCCCATTGCCCCACTCTCTCCCCATAGCCAAGTATCAATCCCCAAACTAATCTCATGGCCCCGCTCTCTCCCCATAGCCCTGTATCAATCCCCAAAATATTCCCACTGCCCCACTCTCTCCCGAGAGCTCTGTATCAATCCCACAAACTAATCCCACTGTCCCACTTCCTCGCTTGAGCCCTATTTCAATTCACAAACTAATCCCACTGCCCCGCTCTCTCGCCATAGCCCTGTATCAATCCACAAACTAATCCCACTGCCCCACTCTCTCCCCACAACCCTGTATCAATCCCCAAACTAATCCCACTGCCCCGCTCTCTCCCCATAGCACTGTTTCAATCCACAATCTAATCCCTCTGCCCCGCTCACTCCCCATAGCCCTGGAACAATCACAAACTAACCCCACTGTCCCACTCTCTGCCCATAGCCCTGTAACAAGCCCCAAACTAATCCCACTGTCCCACTCTCTCCCCATAGCCCTGTAACAATCCCCAATCTAATCCCACAGCACCACTCTCGCACCACAGCCCTCTGTCAATTCCCAAACTAATCTCACGGCCCCGCTCTCTCCCCATAGCCCTGTATCAATCCCAAACTAATCCCACTGCCCCGCTCTCTCCCCATAGCCCTGTATCAATCCCCAAACTAATCCCACTGTCCCACTCTCTCCCCATAGCCCTGTAACAATCCCCAATCTAATCCCACAGCACCACTCTCGCACCACAGCCCTCTGTCAATTCCCAAACTAATCCCACTGCCCCGCTCTCTCGCCATAGCCCTGTATCAATCCCCAAACTAATCCCACTGCCCCGCTCTCTCGCCATAGCCCTGTATCAATCCCCAAACTAATCCCACTGCCCCGCTCTCTCCCCACAACCCTGTATCAATCCACAAACTAATCCTACTGCCCCGCTCTCTCCCCATAGCACTGTTTCAATCCACAAACTAATCCCTCTGCCCCGCTCTCTCCCCATAGCCCTGTATCAATCCACAAACTAATCCCACAGCCCAACTCTCCCCAATAGACCTCTATCAATCTACAAACTAATCACACTGCACGAGTCCCTCCCCAGAGCCCCGTATGAATCCACAAACTAAACCCACTGCTCGACTCCCTCACCATAGCCTTCTATTAATCACAAACTAATCCAACTGCTCGACCCCCTCCCCAGAGCCCTGTATCAATCCACAAAGTAATCCCACTGCCCCGATCTCTCCCCATAGCCGTGTGTCAATGTATAATCTAAACCCACTGATCGACTCCCTCCCCATAGCGATGTATCAATCCACAAACTAGTCCCACTGCATGACTCCCTCCCCATTGACCTGTATCAATCCCCAAACTAAAGCCACTGCTCGACTCCCTCCCCATGGCCGTGTATCAATCCCCAAACTAATCCCACTGACGCGCGCTCCCCCATAGCCCTGTATCAATCCCTAAACTAAATCCACTGCTCGGCTCACTCCCCAAAGCCATGCATCAATCCGCAAATTAAACCCACTGCTCCACTCCCTCCCCATAGCCCTGTATCAATCCACAAACTAATCACACTGTCGTGCGCTCCCCCATAGCCCTGTATCAATCCCTAAACTAAATCCACTGCTCGGCTCACTCCCCAAAGCCATGCATCAATCCGCAAATTAAACCCACTGCTCCACTCCCTCCCCATCGTCCTGTATCAATCCACAAACTAATCACACTGCCCTACTCTCCCCCTCCATTGTCCTGTATGAATCTCCAGACTTTTCCCACTGCCCCACTCTCCCCCGTAGCCCTGTGTCAATCCACAAACTAATCCCACTGGCCCACTCTCTCCCCGCACAAACGAATCCCACTCCCCCAGCCTCTCCCTGTTGCCCTGGATCATTCCACAAAGCGATCCCACATCTCTAGCCTCTCCCTATTGTCCTGGATCATTCCACATATAGTTCCCACTGCCCCAGCCTCTCCCTATTGTCCTGGATAATTCCATAAACAGATCCCACTGCCCCAGCCTCTCCCTATTGTCCTGGATCATTCCACAAACAGATCTCACTGCCGCAGCCTCTCTCTATGGTCCTGGATAATTCCACAAACAGATCCCACTGCCCCAGCCTCTCCCTATTGTCCTGGATCATTCCACATATAGTTCCCACTGCCCCAGCCTCTCCCTATTGTCCTGGATAATTCCACAAACAGACCCCACTGCCCCTGCCTCTCTCTATTTTCCTGGACCATTCCACAAACAGATCCCACTGGCCCAGACTGTCCCTATTGTACTGGATCATTCCACAAACAGATCCCACTGCCCCAGCCTCTCTCTATTGTCCTGGATCATTCCACAAACAGATCCCACTGCCCCAGACTCTCCCTATTGTCCTGGATCATTCCACAAACAGATCCCACTGCCCCAGCCTCTCCCTATTGTCCTGGATCATTCCACAAACAGATCCCACTGCCCCAGCCTCTCCCTATTGTCCAGGATCATTCCACAAACAGGTCCCACTGCCCCAGACTGTCCCTATTGTACTGGATCATTATACAAACGGATCCCACTGGCCCAGCCTCTCCCTATTGTCCTGGAGCATTACAGAAACAGATCCCACTGCCCTAGCCTCTCCCTATTGTCCTGGAAAGTTCCACAAACAGACCCCACTCCCTCAGCCTCTCCCTAAAGTCCTGGATAATTCCACAAACAGATCCCACTGCCCAGACTCTCCCTATTGTTCTGGATCATTCCAGAAACAGATCCCACTGTCTATGGCTTCTCCCTATGGCTCTGGATCATTCCACAAATAGATTGGACATCAAAGGTAGTGATCTCAGGATAACTCCCGGTGCTACGTGCTAGTCAGAGTAGAAATGACAGGATATATAGGGTGAATACGTGGCTGAATAGATGGTGTCAGGAGGGGGGTTTCAGATTCCTGGCGAATTGGGACCGCTTCTGGTGGGTGTGGGGCCTGGAAAACCGGACCGGTTAAACCTGGGCAGGTCTGGAATTGATGTCTGCTGAGTGTGTGTGTGTGGGGGGGGGGGGGGGGGGGGTGGAGAAGGAAGAGAGGTATTTCCTAGACAGGTTGGGGACGGTTTAAACTAATATGCCAGGGGATGTGAACCCATGCAAGGAGACAGAGAACGAAGGAGCAAGGGCAAAAGCAAAAGGTAGAAAAGTGAATGAGAAAAGTGATAGTTGGAGAAACCAAGGCCAAAATTCAAACAGGGCAGTGGAGAAAAATATTGGGAGCAAGAAAAACATTGTGAAAAAGACCAACTTTAAGGCTCTGTGCCTTAATGCACGTAGCATTTGGAATAAAGTGTATGAACAATCGTGCAGATCGATATAAATGCGCATGATATTATTGGGACTACGGAGATATGGCTGCAGGGTGAACACGGATGGGAACTGAATGTCCCAGAGTTCTCAGTATTTAGGGAGAACAGGTATAAAAGAAAAGGACCTGGCGTGGCACTGCAGGTTAAAGAGGAAATTAACACAATAGTGAGAAAGGATATAGCTCTGACAATGTGGAATCTGTATGAGCTGAGAAATACCAAGGGACAAAAAACATTAGTGGGTGTCATATATAGTTGATTCGGAGACTAGTGCGCTGAATCAGAATAAAGGGAACTATGAGGATATGAGCCGTGAGTCGGCCTTGATGGATTGGGGAGAGTTACGTTAAAGGATGACAGTGGATAGACAATGGCAAACATTCAAGAAATGCATGGATGAACTACAGCAACTGTTCATTCCTGTCTGGCACAAAAGGAAAGCGGTAAGAGGGCCAATCCATGGGTTACAAAGGAAATTATAAATAGCATACGATACAAGGAAGAATCCTTGATCGGCCAAGAAAAATAATAGGGCTGACGATTGGGAGCAGTTTAGAATTCAGCAAAGAAGGACGAAGGGTGGCTGTGGAAACAGTGGATGTATTGGTGGTCATCTTCCGGGATTCTATAGACTCTGGAACTGTCCTGCAGATTGGAGGGCAGCTCACGCCCCTCCCATATTCAAAATGGGAGGTAGAGAGAAAGCAGGGAATTATGGACCAGTAAGCCTAAGATCGGTAGTGGAGAAAATGCTTGAATCCATTATCAAGGGCTTAATAGCGGAATATTTAGAAAACAGTGGCAGGATCAGTGAGACTCAGCATGGAGTTATGAAGGGAAAGTCATGCTTGATTAATCTATTATAATTTTTGAAGAGGTCACCAGTACAGTTGACAAGGGCTAGCCAGTCAATGTGGTATATTTGGACTTTCAGAAGGCGTTTGACAATGTTCCGCATGACAGATTATTGTGCAAAATTAAAACGCATGGGATTGGAGGACGTGTATTGAGGTAGATAGAAAATTGATTGGCAGAGATGAAACAAAGACTAGGGGTTGATAGGTCCTTTTCATGTTGGCAGACAGTAACCAGTGGGATATCACAGGGATCGCTGCTGGGACCACAGCTATTCACAATATATATCAATGATTTGGATGAGGGAACAAAATGTAACACATCAAAGTTTGCAGAGGATACCAAATTAGGTGGGACGGTAAATTGTGACGAGAATGCAGGGGTCCTACAGCAAGATCTGGAGGTTGGGCGAGTGGACAAACTAATGGCAGATGCAGTATAATTTGGATAAATGTGAGGTTATTCATTTTGGAAGTAAAAACAGAAAGGCACATTACTACCTGAATGGTTGGGAGAGGGGAGTGTGCAGTGGGGCCTGGGTGTTCCTGCGCACCATTCGCTGAAGGCAAGCATGCTTGTGCAGCAGGCGTTAAAGAAGGCTCATGGTGGGCAGCACGGTGGCGCAGTGGTAGCACTACAGTCTCATGGCACCGAGGTCCCAGGTTCGATCCCGGCTCTGGGTCACTGTCCGTGAGGAGTTTGCACATTCTCCCCGTGTTTGCGTGAATTTCGCCCCCACAACCGGAATATGTGCAAGGTAGTTGGATTGAACACAACAAATTGTCCCTTACCTGGAAAAATGAATTGGGTACTCCAAATTTTAAAAAAAGGCTAATGGTATGTTGGCCTTCATTGCGAGAGGTTTCGAATATAGAAGCAGGGATGTGTTGCTGCAATTGTACAGGGCCTTGGTGAGGCCACACTTGGAGTATTGTATACAGTTTTGGTCTCTTTCTCTGAGGAAGGATGCTTTTGCTCTCGAGGGAGTGCAGCGAAGGTTTACCAAGTTAATTCCAGGGATGGCGGGACTGTCATGTGAGGAGAGATTGACTAGGTTGGGATTGTTCTCGCTGGATTTCAGAAGAATGAGGGGGGATCTCATAGAGACTGATAAAATCTAACAGGACTAGACAGGGTAGATGCAGCGAAGATGTTACCAATGGTGGGTGTGTCCAGAACCAGGGGTCACAGCCTGAGGATTCAGGGTAAACCATTTCGGACAGACATAAGGATACATTTCTTCACACAAACAGTGGTGAGCCTGTGGAATTCATTACCACAGGCAGTAGTTGATGCTAAAACTTTGAATATATTCAAGTGGCGGCTGGATATAGCACTTGGAGAGAATGGGACCAAAGGCGATGGGGAGAAAGCAGGATTAGGCTATTGAGTTGGATGATCAGCCATGATCGCCATGAATGGCGGAGCGGGCTCGAAGGGACAAATGTTCTCTTCCTGCTCCTATCTTCTATGTATTCTATATGTATCTAAACACCCCGTCTGTACCTGCACCCTGCTTCCCCAAACAACATTCACTCTCTCCTATATACGTCCACCTCCAACTGCTTAAATCCTTCTGTTCTGTCTATTCCCAAGTCCATAGTCCACTGGCATCCAGACGCTGCCCAGCACAATCTGTCCAATCAGTCCTAGCATGGTCCTGTACAAAAACCCTCAACGCCTTGGCCTTCTGTTGTCACACCCTTTCCCCCATACATACCTTCACACTGCACATCATCGTCGTCGGTTACCCTCCATACCTATCCACACCCTCTGTCTCATATCTTCAAGTAATCTATTAGCCCCTCCAAATAATCAGCCATCCTGTCCACAAAACGCTTGACCAAAGCTTTCCACTCCACCGCTCCTAATGTCACTCCCTGTCCACAGCCACACTTGCACATTCTCCACACAACAATGCCTTAATCCGTTCCCTTACGGCTACCAAACCTTAGAAACTCGAATATACGCAATTATAGCCAGGCCGTTTCATTGCCTTCATTATCCACTTTTTCACCTCTTCTGCCAACTCAATAACCACCTCCACACCTCCACTGTCATTCCTCCACTCATCATGCAACATCCATCTCATTTTCGTCCCTTCACCGGACCATTTTCAAGCTCTCCAAGGAACCCGCAGCTTGGCCTACTCCCAATGACGTATCTCTCCAGCAATTACTATTCGATATTGACCACCGCCGTTCCACTTCAACATATTGTTGCCCTCCCCCAGAAGCTATTACAATGAGGGTCTACAGCGTTAACCACGTGGGAGTTCAGCACCCTCCCCCATTTCATCTCCATCACGTGTTCATCCTGCAGCACAATGCAACTGATGATTCTCTTCTCTGCGGCAATGTTTCAATTCCATCTCTACTACCCGTCCGGCTTCTGGCATCTCGAACCATATTCTAAATCAGCCCACATAGACTGCAGCATGTCAGTTTGAACTGATCCTCTGAACTGCCTCATTCGCTGTTTCTTTCTGTTATTAGAATAACACCTTGACTTCAAATATAATGACCATTGTTGCAGATCGACAAAAAAAATGTTTGAAGTGTAAGCATGTTCTCAGGACAATCAATACAGGGGGCTGGAGTTTCTAATCCCACGACCGTGTCCACCCATCGTAAACACCATCGCAATTTACGTGAATGGGTCGCTCTCATGTCTAATTCTGGCCCCAACAGGCGCTGGAGCGGTTTGCGCCACTCCAGCTGCAGATTCCGCCGCGAACTGGGCACCGCAGGGTCCGCGCATGCGCAGATGCACCGGCACCAACGAGGACATGCACAGTGACGCCAGTGCCAAATTGCGCATGCGCAGTGGCCTCCTTCAATGCGCCGGACGCGATGCAACATGGCACAGGGCTGCAGGAGCCGGCGCGCAGGAAAGGAGGCCCCCAGCCACATAGGCCGACATTCCGATCAGCGGGTCCCGATCGCGGGCCAGGCAACATCGGAGTTCCCCCCTGGGGGGCGGAACCCCCTCCCCCCTGATGAGCCATCAATGAACACAAGACGAGTAGTGAACGTAACTGAGGCTGTAATAGACTAAACAGAACACCTCCTGGCCTCTGATCCCGAACTGGGTCAGAGGCGGAGACCAGCCACCTTTATACCGAGCCTGAGGGGAGCCGGAGCCATCGGACAGTCGTTTACCACATTACATGTAATACAGTCGCCGATTACCACAATACACATATTATACACTACAGTGGTTTACACCCCCCCCCACCCCCCACAAGCCGATACCCGACCCTTACACGCCGAAGGACGCGCCGGCTCAGAGCGTTTATTCTGTATTTTCTTTTATTCCCTTTTCTTCTCATGTACTTAATGATCTGTTGAGCTTCTCGCAGAAAAATACTTTTCTCTGTACCTCGGTACACGTGACAATAAACAAATCCAAATCCAAATCCAAGTTAGAACAGCGCAGGCGGCCCTTGGCTCCTTTCTTATGGCCGATCCAGGCCGGAGAATCGCCAGGCCGTCCACGGAGAGTGGCCCGCGACCGGCTTCGCGCCAACCACGCTGGCGCCAATGGCGCCGATTCTCTGCACTGCGGAGAACCACGTGCCGGCGTCGGGTGGCGTGGCCCGTTCGCGGGGATTCTCTGGCCTGGCGCCGGGCTGGGAGAATCCCGCCACACACATTTTTTGTTTAAAATTGTCGAACTTTTATTAAATTATTACAGGTACTGAATAATGAGTATGTGTTAAGTAAACTCATGAATAAGTGAAGAGGATGACGGAAAAATGGGCCATAAACTGGGATTAATTAGTAGAATGGTTCGGTGGAAATAAGCATCAATATCCAATTGGACCCATTTGATTTTTACATTTTTTTCAGTATTGTGAAGTAATTTGACAAATGAACAAATTGCAGTATTTGAGTGGGCTTCGCGTATTGGATGTAATTTCTTCACTCATTGGATTGCAGATATTGGTCAATTGAACGCTGGTTAATTTTTACAACAAATAGATTATTTTAAAACATCAGTTAAAATTATTTGACCTTCTGCTGATTTGATTTTGTAATGTTGGATGATAATTGTAATGTACTTGAAATGGGACAAGGAGAATGGGAGTCCCGTCTTCAGTAATGTTTCCCCCAACATTTCGCTAATTTCCCTATCAGTGTAAAGGGATATTTGATCGCACTGAGCAGCAGGTTTCTGAACTTTCTCTGGGTTATTGTGTAAATAGCTGTGTTGGTGCAGGAGCTCAGAAGCTGCAGCATAATCCCAGCCTGTTGAAAATGAGGAAAGGTAGTAAATAGGAATCTGCTCTTGAAGGCCGCCGTAATTCTAACGTAGATGAAATATATAACTGTTGTCATCCAGAGCAGGATAAAACTACTGGATATTGCAAAGAGTAACACAATGGATCGTCTCCGGTTCATCAGCTCAGGATCCTTTTCATCCCAGTCACTGCTGTGCTGCCGGAGGCTCATTCGGCCGCGATTGGCGATTAAAATGCATCTGACGGTGACAATATTAAAGAACAAAATCAGAAAGAATGGAATCACTGGGGTTAGCAGCTGCTCAATCCAAGAATATGCTATGCAAATCGGCTCAGTGAAAACATGTGTGGACAGCCGGCATCCCCACGGCATCCAGTTGTAATAGGAAGAATACAGGAAGGGCCAGGGAATGTTCTTCAAGCAGAGCAGCGAGCTCACAGTGGTGATAACAACAACAGCAGTTTTCTCGGTGCAGTATTTGGTTTTCAGCTTCTGACAGCAAATGGCCACCAGGCGGTCAAAGGTAAAAGAGACGGTCAACCAAACAGAAATGTCGATTGCGGCGGGAGACATGAAGAGAATGAATCTGCACACGGGAGTGTAGAGCAGGAAAGTGGTATTCCAATATATTTCAGCAATGCGATGTAAGATTACATTCCAGACAATAACCATGAGATCGGCTGCCGCCATCGCTACCAGATAGCGGGTGATGCATTTGGAGAGGCCACAGTTTTTGAAAGACAGGATTACGATTGTAACGATGTTCACTGTGAGAAGGAGAATAGAAACCAGTTAGAATAATAATGTCACAAGCAGGCGCACATGAACTCTGCGATGCGGTTACTGTGGAAGTCGCCACATGCTTCGGTACACAGAGAGAACATTCAGAAAGTCAAATTCACATTTAACAGGCACATACTTCGGGACTTTCGGGAGGAAACCGGGGCACCCGGAGGAACCCCACGGAGACACGGGGGGAACGTGCAGACTCCGCGCAGACAGTGATCCAAGCCGGGAATCGAACCTGGGACTCTGGAGCTGTGAAGCAACAGTCTTGAATACTGTGCTACCGCCAGGCTATAGTCCGGGAAGGTGATAATGCGAAAAGAACGGAGCGGTAGCATCGTGGTTAGCACTGTTGCTTCACCGCGCCAGGGTCCCAGGTTCGAATGAGGCTTGGGTCACTGTCTGTGCGGAGTCTGCACGCTCTCCCCGTGTGTGCCTGGGTTTCGTCCGGGTGCTCCGGTTTCCTCCCACAGTCCAAAGATGTACAGGTTAGGTGGATTGGCCATGATAAATTGCTTTGGTGTCCAAAAAGGGTTAGGTGGGGATACTGGGTTACGGAGATAGGTTTAAGTGGGCTGCTCTTTCCAAGGGCCGGTGCAGGCTCGGTGGGCTGAACGGCCTCCTTATTCACTGTAAACTCTATGATTCTATGATATCATTCTGTGATTCTCTCACTAGTCAACACTCAACATAGAGAATCTGCTACAATCAGGTTCAGTTGAAGTTCCATGTCCTGATACCCCCACCACCCCCCCCCCCCCCCCCCCCACCCCCGGCGTTCTGCGTTAATCTCCTGAATACCCAGTGCTGGATGTTGACGTACATTGTGGATTATCACCTCTCAGCTGTAATACCATGTTTGAGACTTCAGAGGGCGTTGGATTAGCTGTTTCAATGGATACATTAAAGCTGGGGAGAAAGCCGAGTTGCAAAGCCGATAATGTCCACGGTTAGTGGTTTGAGGGGACAGAAAATAAGAATGATGAACAGACCGCCAGAGAACAAACCAATGATAAAAATGAGCAGTCTGATCTACCGCTCTGGAACGATGATAGGAAACGGAGCGGAAAGGAGCAGAAAGAAAACACTGCGCTACATTTGAAAGGCAGTTCATCATTAAACATGAAGCTGGTCGGAGGTAAGAGAGTCCAAAGGGGCGGAAAAGGGTGTTGCAGAATATCTGACAAATATAAATTATCAGAAGAAAACATATCAAAATGAAAGTGTCTGTGAATTTAAAAAAAAGTATCCGCACTGTAATGCAGTGGGACAGAGGACGCATTCAGAGATAATCTACAATGAGTTTTCCACATCAGATAGTTATTCTAATGTTCAAACTGAAGAGCATTAAAAATCATCACCATGTTTAGCTCAAAATTGAAGGTCAACGCAATACATTTGGCCGGTTTTGAAAATTATACAGAAACAAGTTCAAAATGTCAAGATCTAAAAGTAATTTACCAGGAACGCCGACAGTTGCGAGTACAGGATAGTACACAGCTGCTGACTCGAAAGATTTTGTCCAACGCATTTTCTGTGTCAAGGACTCGTGCTGGTGTTGGTGAAGATATGTCCCCTGGTGTTTGACACAGTAAAGGGTCATGAACGGTTTATTTATATTAAACTGGATGATCAGTGATGCGAGGTCTGTACATCCCTAATGATGTTTTTCACAGGTTGCTCAACAAAGAAGTTACTGAGAGCAGCTGCGCTCTCACTGTAAGTCTCATTGGGGATTACATCACAATCTTAGGATCAGGCTCGAAGCTCGAAGATGCCGACTATAGTTAACTATACAATGTTGCTCATTTCAAAACCGGGGCGAGCAACGCCGTTTTTGCATTTGAATACTGGGCACGTGTTGCCCATTCCCTCGCATCATCCCCTCACTCACAATGTCGCGCTCACAGTCTTTATTCTTATTAAAGATTCCTCTCCTTTCTTTCTTTCAATTTCCCCAGATTATCTTTTTCTGGACCTTCCCCATTCACGTTTCCAAAACTATTTTCTCTCTTATTCTGTCTCCCTTTTATAGCAAATCGATTTCACTTTGCCCCATCTTCAATTTACCTCCACTCTTTGCGTCACTGTTATTTGTTTGTGGCTCTAATTCTCACATCTCTTCTCTGCTCGGCCCTGCTCACGCTGCAATAACTTGGAGGACTAGTGGTGAGGATGGAACAGAGTTACAGAGGGACATAGACAGATTGGGTGAATGAACAAAGGCTTGACAGATGGAATATCATGTAGGGAAAATTGATGTTATACATTGCTGGGCTGAATAAAGGCCCTGAATATTATTCAAATGCAGAAAGACACCAGTTTGTCCTAACGCTGGAAACATCCTCTCAACGACCAATCTATCTAGGCTGCTCAGTGTTCTGTAAGCTTCAAAAAGGTCCCCTTCATCCTTCTAAACTCCAACGAATACAGATCCAGTGTCCCCAACTGCTCCAAACGGCAGGCTCTCCATTCCAGCGGTCATCCGTGCGAACCTCCTCTGGACTGTTTCCAAGACGAACACATACTGCCTTAGATACTAGGCCCCAAACTTCTCACAATACTCCTAATGGGGTCTGACCATAACCTTCTACAGGCACAGCCGTACATCACTGCGCTTGTATTCTATCCTCTCAACATTAATGCTACCATTGCATTTGCCTTCCGAACTGCCGACTGAACCTGCACATTAATGTTCAGGTAATCTTCGGCTCGGACTTGTGCTTCTCGTTTTCTCAGCATTTCTACATTTAGAAAATACTCTATGCCTCCATTCTTCCTACGAAAGTGCACGACCTCACTCTTTTCCCCATTGTAGTCAATCTGCTACTTCTTGGCCCACCTCCTAGCCTGCCCAAGATTTCTGTCACCCCCTGTTTCCTCAATAGTGCCTGTGCCTCCGCATACCTTTGTATGATAATCAATTTCATATTGATTAACTTCCTTAAATGTTGTTCCATCTTCAACGTTTCATGGAAAACATTAAAAGTCTCTGAATTATTGCCAGGCAAAGTACTTTCATAATGGACCTGTGGTATTAACTGAAAGATATTTATGTTGGTCATAAATCGTGGTGTTTACAATTGGAAACGACACTGAAATGGTTGAATAGCAGGCTAAGTATAAGTACTTCTCGTAATGTAAATTGCGTTGGTGCCAAATATATATCACGCTTTTGTGTGAAACAACAGTTTAAATTGGCAACTTTAGCATTATGATGCCTCTTTTGAGTCTGTCAAACAAAATGCGTCACGTTATACTCCCACTCATTAAATATTACCTGACCTCCCTGCGTCTACCCCGCCCCGTGGAGTCTGTTATGATCTTCGTCCCCTTTACATTTATACATTTTACATTTGCTAATTCTAGTCGAACTGAGAGTTGAATAACAAGAGATGAGGGTAGAGTAATGGGCATTAGAGAGGTGGAGAGAAGATAGGAAATATATTGAGAGGAAAGGAAAGTACACGAGATGAATAGATTGATATGGGAGGAGATTGAAATAGTGCAACATGTCGGGAAGCTCACAGAGTGGATTGTTGGCAACTGAAGAGTGGCTGGGAGGTAAAGTAAGGAGTGGAAACCGAGAGGTTGAAAAAAGGTGTGGAGAATGAAGGCGGAAAAGGAGATGAGAGATGAGGGGAACAGAACAGAATTGTGAAGAGGTGAAAGTAGTGGAGGGTAATTTAAGGTGTGGAGAGGGAAGATAGTGTAGAAAATGTGGAGTATTATATTTGCAATTAAAGAAGGAATAAGACCATAAGACATAGGAGCAGAATTGGGCCACTCGGCCCATCGAGTCTGCTCCGCCATTCAATCATTGCAGATATTTCCCCATCCCCATTCTCCTGCCGTCTACCCATAACCCCTGATCACCTTATTGATCAAAAACCTATCTATCGCTGTCTAAAAGACACTCAATGATTTGGCCTCCACAGCCTTCTGCGGCAAAGAGTTCCACAGATTCAACACCCTCTGGCTGACTAAATTCCTCCTCATCTCTGTTTTAAAGGATCGTCCATTTTGACTGCGATAGTGTCCTTTGGTTCTAGTTTTTCCTACAATTGGAAACATCCTCCCCACGTCCATTCTATCCGGGCCTCGCAGTATCTTGAAAGTTTCAATACGATCTCCTCTCATCCTTCTAAACTCCAACGAGTACAGACACAGAGTCCTCAAACGTCCCTCATTCGACAAGTTCCCCAATCCACGGATCATTCTTGTGAACCTCCTCTGGACCCTTTCCAAGGGCAGCACATCCATCCTGAGATACGTAAAAATGCTCACAATACTCCAAATGGGGTCTGACCAGAGCCTTATACAGCCTCAGAAGCCTCAGAAACACAACACTGGTCTTGTATTCTTGCGCTTTGACATGAATGCTAACATTGCATTTGCCTTCTTAACAGCCCACTGGACCTGAACGTTAAACTTAAGAGAACCGTGAACAAGGACAGCCAAGTCCCTTTGTGCTTCTGATTTCCGAAGCATTTCCCCATTTAGAAAATAGTCTATGCCTAACTTCCTCCTTCCAAAGTGTATAACTTCACACTTTTCCACATGAAGACCCCTTGCTTCCTCTATACTACCCGTCCCTCTAAAGACCTTTGTTTCATCTGCAAACCTGGCAACAGTGCCTTCAGTACCTTCTTCCAGATCATTAATCTATATTGTACAAATTTGGGACCACCCGTCATAATCAGGGGGAATCAGCAGATTAGGAAAGACGCAGCATGCATCTCATTCAAGGACAGTTTTTCTGTTTTGAAAACGCTGGAAGCGACGTTTAATCTGGGGAATGCACCAGAAACAAGGTCATTGCGCTGTGAGAAGTCCAATGTGCGTTTCTATTGTCGTATCTCTGAGTCCAGGTTGGCATTTGGCCTGACTGGTGCCAGTGTCATGAATATCGGCAAACCCTTGCAGGGCATTCTGAAGGTGGAGTGGGAACAGACAGAGGTCGTGGGTTACATTGGTACCAACGACAGAGATCGAAAAAGGGACGAGGTCCTGCGTCAATAATTTACAGTTATCCGAGCAGATTGAAAAGAATGACGTCCGAGGTTAATATCTCCAGATCCTTGACAGCGAGGATTAGATGAAGGGAGGTATAGCAGATGAATGGTTGCTACAGAGATGGTGTGGGCGAATAGGCTTTATTTTCGCGGCCAGTGATTCCGTTCCTGGGTCCGGCGCAACCAATAAATCTCGGATGAGTTGCACCTGAATGGGAATGGAATCTACAACTTTGCGGTGGGTTTGCTCAGGCTGTTCGAGAGTGTGACAACTGGATTGGCTAGTGGAATGGGTCTCAGTGTGCAGGTTCTGTAGGGGGTCACATCCAGATACATACAGAAGTAAAAACAAGTCAGTCTGGATGGGAGAGCAAAGATAAACTTGCTAGGGCACAAGGGAATCCAGCAATGTACAGGTTAGTTTGACAGGCTATGATCAATGCGCAGGGTATTGATTTACACATGGCAGTAATCTCACTGGAACGAAGGAGGTTGAGGGGCGACCTGATAGAGGTCTACAACATTATGAGGGGCATAGACAGAGTGGATAGTCAGAGACATTTTCCAGGGTAGAGGGGTCAATTACTAGGTGGCATAGGTTTAAGGTGCGAGGGGCAAGGTTAAGAGGAGATGTACGAGGCAATTATTTTTACACAGAGGGTAGTGGGTGCCTGGAACTCGCTGCCGGAGGAGGTGGTGGAAGCAGAGACGACAGTGACGTTGAAGGGGCATCTTGACAAATACAGGAATAGAATGGGAATAGAGGGATACGGAACCCGGTGGGGCAGGCAATAAACAAAGAAATAACAGATGCATGTAGAAATGGTACAGCAGTTATCATGGGGGATTTTAATCTACGTGTTGATTGGTTTAACCAGGTCGGTCAAGGCAGCCTTGAGGAGGAGTTTATAGAATGTATTCGCGATAGTTTCCTAGATCAGTACGTAATGGAACCTACGAGGGAACAAGTGGTCCTAGACCTGGTCCTGTGTAATGAGACAGGATTGATTCAGGATCTCATAGTTAGGGAGCCTCTCGGAAGGAGCGATCACAATATGGCGGAATTTAAAATACAGTTGGAGGGTGAGAAGGTAAAATCAAGCACTAGTGTTTTGTGCTTAAACAAAGGAGTTACAATGGGATGAGAGAAGAACTAGCTAAGGTAGACTGGGAGCAAAGACTTTCTCGTGAAACAGTTGAGAAACAGTGGAGAACCTTCCAAGCGATTTTTCACAGTGCTCAGCGAAGGTTTATACCAACAAAAAGTAAGGGCGGTAAAAAGAGGGAAAATCGACCGTGGATATCTCAGGAAATAAGGGAGAGTATCAAATTGAAGGAAAAAACATACAAAGTAGCAAAGATCAGTGAGAGACTAGAGGACTGGGAAATCTTTAGGGGGCAACAGAAAGCTACTAAAAAGCTATAAAGAAGAGTAAGATAGATTGTGAGAGTAAACTTGCTCAGAATATAAAAACCGATAGTAAAAGTTTCTACAAATACATAAAACAAAAAAGTGTGGCTAAGGTAAATATTGGTCCTTTAGAGGATGAGAAGGGAGATTTAGTAATGGGAGATGAGGAAATGGCTGAGGAACTGAACAGGTTTTTTGGGTCGGTCTTCACAGAGGAAGACACAAATAACACACCAGTGACTGATGGAAATGAGGCTATGACAGGTGAGGACCTTGAGAGGATTGTTATCACCAAGGAGGTAGTGATGGGCAAGCTAATGCGGCTAAAGGTAGACAAGTCTCCTGGACCTGAATGAATGCATCCCAGAGTGCTAAAAGAGATGGCTAGGGAAATTGCAAATGCACTAGTGATAATTTACCAAAATTCCTCGACTCTGGGGTGGTCCCGGCGGATTGGAAATTAGCAAACGTGACACCACTGTTTAAAAAAGGAGGTAGGCAAAAAGCGGGTAATTATAGGCCAGTGAGCTTAACTTCCGTAGTAGGGAAGATGCTGGAATCTATCATCAAGGAAGAAATAGCGAGGCATCTGGATGGAAATTATCCCATTGGACAGTCGCAGCATGGGTTCATAAAGGGCAGGTCGTGCCTAACTAATTTAGTGCAATTTTTGAAGGACATTACCAGTGCGGTAGGTAACGGGGAGCCAATGGATGTGGTATATCTGGATTTCCAGAAAGCCTTTGACAAGGTGCCACACAAAGGGTTGTTGCATTAGATAAAGATGCATGGCATTAAGGGGAAAGTAGTAGTATGGATAGAGGATTGGTTAATTAATAGAAAGCAAAGAGTGTGGATTAATGGGTGTTTCTCTGGTTGGCAATCAGTAGCTAGTGGTGTCCCTCAGGGATAAGTTTTGGGCCCACAACTGTTCACAATTTACATAGATGATTTGGAGTTGGGGACCAAGGGCAATGTGTTCAAGTTTGCAGACGACACTAAGATAAGTGGTAAAGCAAAAAGTGCAGAGGATACTGGAAGTCTGCAGAGGGATTTGGATAAGCTAAGTGAATGGGTTAGGGTCTGGCAGATGGAATACAATGTTGACAAATGTGAGGTTATCCATTTTGGTAGGAATAACAGCAAAAGGGATTATTATTTAAATGATAAAATATTAAAACATGCTGCTGTGCAGAGAGACCTGGGTGTGCTAGTGCATGAGTCGCAAAAAGTTGGTTTTCAGGTGCAACAGGTGATTAAGAAGGTAAATGGAATTTTGTCCTTCATTGCGAGAGCGATGGAGTTTAAAACTAGGGAGGTTCTGCTGCAATTGTATAAGGTGTTAGTGAGGCCACACCTGGAGTATTGTGTTCAGTTTTGGTCTCCTTACTTGAGAAAGGACGTACTGGCACTGGAGGGTGTGCAGAGGAGATTAACTAGGTTAATCCCAGGGTTGAAGGGGTTGGATTACGAGGAGAGGTTGAGTAGACTGGGACTGTACTCGTTGGAATTTAGAAGGAAGAGGGGGAAATCTCATAGAAACATATAAGATTATGAAGGGAATAGATAGGATAGATGCGGGCAGGTTGTTTCCACTGGCGGGTGAAAGCAGAACTAGGGGGCATAGCCTCAAAATAAGGGGAAGTAGATTTAGGACTGAGTTTAGGCGGAACGTCTTCACCCAAAGGGTTGTGAATCTATGGAATTCCTTGCCCAGTGAAGTAGTCGAGGCTCCTTCATTAAATGTTTTTAAGATAAAGATAGATAGGTTTTTGAAGAATTAAGGGATTAAGGGTTATGGTGTTCGGGCCGGAAAGTGGAGCTGAGTCCATAAAAGATCAGCCATGATCTCATTGAATGGTGGAGCAGTCTCGAGGGGCCGGATGTCCTACTCCTACTCCTAGTTCTTATGTTCTTATGACTGAGTTTCGGAGCCATGAGGTCATGTTGCAGCTGTAGAAAACTCTGGTGCGGCCGCATTTTGAGTACTGCGTGCAATTCTGGTCGCCGCAGAAACTCAATCCCTCTACCAATAAAAGCTAAGTACGAAGTATTACAACACCAGGTTAAAGTCCAACAGGTTTGTTTCGATGTCACTAGTTTTCGGAGCGCTGCTCCTTCCTCAGGTGAATGAAGAGGTCTGTTCCAGAAACACATATATAGACGAATTCAAAGATGCCAAACAATGCTAGGAATGCGAGTATTAGCAGGTGATTAAATCTTTACAGATCCAGAGATGGGGTAACCCCAGGTTAAAGAGGTGTGAATTGTACCAAGCCAGGACAGTTGGTAGGATTTTGCAGGCCAGATGGTGGGGGATGAATGTAATGCGACATGAATCCCAGGTCCCGGTTGAGGCCGCACTCATGTGTGCGGAACTTGGCTATAAGTTTCTGCTCGGCGATTCTGCGTTGTCGCGGGTCCTGAAGTTCGCCTTGGAGAACGCTTACCCGCAGATCAGAGGCTGAATGCCCTTGACTGCTGAAGTGTTCCCCGACTGGAAGGGAACATTCCTGCCTGGTGATTGTTGCACGATGTCCGTTCATTCGTCGTCGCAGCGTCTGCATGGTCTCGCCAACATCTTCATGCGCAAGTTTGAACAGGACCTACTCACCGCACAGGACCTTCAACCGATGTTATACACCAGATACATCGATGACATTTTTTTCCTTTGGACCCACGGCGAAGAATCACTGAAACGACTACACGATAACATTAATAAGTTCCATCCAACCATCAGACTCACCATGGACTACTCTCCAAAATCAGTTGCATTCTTGGACACACTCGTCTCCATCAAGGACAGTCACCTCAGCACTTCGCTTTACCGCAAACCCACGGATAACCTCATGATGCTCCACTTCTCCAGCTTCCACCCTAAACACATTAAAGAAGCCATCCCCTATGGACAAGCGCTCTGTATAAACAGAATCTGCTCAGACGAGGAGGAGCGTAACAGACATCTACAGACGTTGAACGATGCCGTCGTACGAACGGGATATGGCACTCGATTCATCGAGCGACAGTTCCAACGCGCTACAGCGAAAAACCGGGCCGACCTCCTCAGAAGACAAACATGGGACACAACCGACAGAATACCCTTCGTCGTCCAGTACTTCCCCGGAGCGGAGAAACTACGTCATCTTCTTCACAGCCTTCAACACGTCATTGATGACGATGAATATCTTGCCAAGGTCATCCCCACACCCCCACTACTTGCCTTCAAACGACCGCGCAACCTCAAACGAACCATTGTTTGCAGCAAACTACCCAGTCTTCAGAACAGTGACCACGACACCACACAACCCTGTCATGGCAATCTCTGCAAGACGTGCCAGATCATCGACATGGATACCACTATTGCACGTGAGAACACCACCCACCAGGTATGCGGTACATACTCGTGCGACCCGGCCAACGTTGTCTACCTCATACGTTGCAGGAAAGGATGTCCCGAAGCGTGGTACATTGGCGAGACCATGCAGACCATGCGACAACAAATGAACGGACATCGCGTATCAATCACCAGGCAGGAATGTTCCCTTCCCGTCGGGGAACACTTCAGCAGTCAAGGACATTCAGCCTCTGATCTCCGGGTAAGCGTTCTCCAAGGCGGCCTTCAGGACCCGCGACAACGCAGAATCGCCGAGCAGAAACTTATAGCCAAGTTCCGCACACATGAGTGCGGCCTTAACCGGGACCTGGGATTCATGTCGCATTACATTCATCCCCCACCATCTGGCCTGCAAAATCCTACCAACTGTCCTGGCTTGGTACAATTCACACCTCTTTAACCTGGGGTTACCCCATCTCTGGATCTGTAAAGGTTTAATCACCTGCTAATGCTCGCATTCCTAGCATTGTTTGGCATCTTTGAATTTGTCTATATATGTGTTTCTGGAACAGACCTCTTCATTCACCTGAGGAAGGAGCAGCGCTCCGAAAGCTAGTGACATCGAAACAAACCTGTTGGACTTTAACCTGGTGTTGCAAGACTTCGTCCTGTGCTCACCCCAGTCCAACGCCGGCATCTCCACATAATAAAAGCTAACGCACCGTACGCCTTCTTCACAACTCTCTCAACCTGGCTGGCAACTTTCAGGGATCTTATGGACATCGAGACCGAGATCGCTCTGCTCATCCACACTGCCAAGAATCTTACCATGAGCCCAGTAAACTGTCTCCCTGTTATTCCTTCCAAAAAGAATCACCTCACACTTTTGTGCATTAAACTCCATTTGCCACCTCTCAGCCCAGCGCTGCAGCTTATCTATGTCCCTCTGTAATTTGTATCATCCTTCCGCACTGTCCACAACTCCACCGACTTTAGTATCATCTGCAAATTTACCCACCCATCCTTCTACGCCCTCCTGCAGGTCATTTATAAAAATGACAAACAGCAGTGGCCCCAAAACAGATCCTTGTGGTACACCACTAGTAACTGGACTCCAGTCTGAACATTTCCCATCAACCACCACCCTTTGTCTTCTTCCAGCTAGCCCACTTCTGATCCAAATGGACTGTTCATTGTAGGATGCTGTGTAAATAGACAGGGTTCAGACTGATCAGTGGGATGCTGTTTAAGTAGGCTATGTTTACTGTAGGACGATGTTTAAATAGTCTGTTTACTGTAGGCTACTCTTTCAATAGAATGCTTACTGTAGGGAACAGTCCAAATAGATTGATTCCTGCCACACACTGTGCAAATAGCCTGTTTACTGTGGGACACTGGTTAACTAGACTGCTGAAAGAACGAAGAATAAAGAACAAAGAACAAACACAAGTACAGTACAGGAACAGGTCCTTTGGCCCTCCAAGCCTGTGCCGACCATGCCGCCTGTCCAAACTTACATTTTCTACACTTCCTGGGTGCGGATCCATCTGTTCCCATGCCAGTCATGTATTTGGCTGAATGCCCCTTAAATGTCACGCTCGTCTCTGCTTCCACCACCTCCTCCGGCAGCGGGTTCCAGGCATCCACTACACTCTGTGTAAAAACTTGCCTCGTACAACTCCTCTAAACCTTGCCCCTCCCACCTTAAACCTATGCCCCCCCGCACCCCCCCCCCCCCCCACCGTAATTGACGCCTCTATCCTGGGAAAAAAAACCACTGACTATATACTCTGTCTATGCCCCTCATAATTTTGTAGACCTCAATCAGGTCGCCCCTCAACCTCCGTCGTCCCAGTGAGAAAAGAACGAGTTTATTCAACCGCTCCTCATAGCTAATGCCCTCCATAGCAGGCAATATTCTGGTAAATCTCTTCTGCACCCTCTCTAAAGCCTCCGCATCCTTCTGTTGTGTGGCGACCCGAATTGAACACTATACTCCAAGTGTGGCCTAACTAAGGTTCTCTACAGCTGTAACATGCCTTGCCAATTATACACAATGCCCCGGCCAATGAACGCAAACATGCTGAATGCCTTGTTAACTAACTTCTCCGCCTGTGTTGCCCCTTTCAGTGACCTGTTGACCTACACACGAAGATCTCTCTGACTGTCAATACTCTTGAGTGTTCTACCATTCACTGTATATTCCCCACCTGCATTGGAACTTCCAAAATGAATTACATCACATTTGCCCGGATTATACTTCATTTCCCATCTTTCCGCCCAAGTCTCCAAACGATCTAAATCCTGCTGCATCCGCTGAGAGTCCTCATCGCTTTCCGCAATTCCACCAACATTTGTGTCGTCTGCAAACTTACTAATCAGACCAGTTACATTTTCCATGTGACCAGTTATCATTTATATATACTACGAACAGCAAAGGTCCCAGCAGTGATCCCTGCGTAACACCACTAGTCAAAGCCCTCCAATTAGAAAAGCACACTTCCATTGCTTCTATCTGCCTTCTATGACCTAGCTAGTTCTGTATCCATCTGGCCAGCTCAACCCCGATCCCGTGTGACTTCACCTTTTGTACAAGTCTGCCAAGAAGGACTATCTCAAAGGCCTTACTGCAGTCCATATGGACAACATCCACTGCCCTACCTGCATCAATCATCTGTGTGACCGCTTCGAAAAACTCTATCAAGTTAGTGAGACCCAACTTCTCCTTCACAAAACCGTGCTGCCTCTCGCTAAGACGTCCATTTGCTTCCAAATGGGAGTAGAGACTGTCTCGTAATTTCTCTACCACTGATGTAAGGCTCACCGGCCTGTAGTTCCCTGGATTATCCTTGCTACCCTACTTAAACAAAGGAACGACATTGGATATTCTCCTGTCCTCCGGGACATCACCTGAAGACAGTAAGGATCCAAAGATTTATGTCAAAGACGCAGCAATTTCCCCTCTAGCCTCGTTCAGTATTCTGAGGTAGATCCCATCAGGCCCCGGCGACTTATCTACCTTAATATTTTTCAAGACGCCCACCACCTCGACTTTTTGGATCACAATGTGACCCAGGCTATCTACACACCCTTCTCCAGACTCAACATCCACCAATTCCTTCTCTTTGGTGAATACTGATACAAAGTATTCATTTAGTACCTCGCACATTTCCTCTGACTCCACACATAGATTCCCTTCCCTGTCCTTCTGTGGGCCAACCCTTTCCCTGGCTACCTCTTGCCTTTTAAGTACGTGTAAAAAGCCTTGGTATTTTCCGTCACCCTATTTGCCAATGACTTTTCGTGACCCCTTCTAGCCTTCCTGACTCCTTGCTTCAGTTCCTCCCGACTTTCCTAATATTCCACAAAGGCTTCGTCTGTTCCCCGCCTTTTAGCCCTGACACATGCTTTATTTTACTTTTTGACGAGGCCTACAATATCTCTCGTTATCCAAGGTTCCCGAAAATTGCCGTACTTATTCTTCTTCCTCACAGGAACATGCCAGTCCTGAATTCCTTTCAACTGACATTTGAAAGCCTTCCACATGTCAGATGTCGATTTACCATCAAACATCCGCTCCCAATCTAGGTTCTTCAGTTCTCGCCTAATATTGGTCTAATTAGCCTTTCCCCAATTTAGCACACTCACCCTACGATCACTCTTATCCTTGTCCACCAGCACTTTAAAACTTACTAATTTGTAGTCACTGTTCCCGAAATGCTCCCCTACTGAAACTACTACCACCTGGCCAGGCTCATTCCCCAATACCAGGTCCAGTGCCGCCCCTTCCCTAGTTGGACTGTCTACATATTGTTAGAAGAAGCCCTCCTAGATGCTCCTTACAAACTCTGCCCCGCCCATGCCTCTAGCACTGAGTGAGTCCCAGTAAATATTGGTGAAGTTGAAGTCTCCCATCACAACAACCCTCTTGCTTTTACTCCTTACCACAATCTGTCTGGCTATCTGCTCGTCTATCTCCCGCTGGCTGTTGGAAGGTCTGTAGTAAACCCCCAACATTGTGACTGCACCCTTCTTATTCCTGATCACCAACCATAGAGGCTCGCTGCCCTCTGAGGTGTCCTCCCGTCGTCCAGCTGTGACATTCTCCCTGACCAGTAGCGCAACTACGCCACTCTTTTGTATCCCCCTCTATCCCTCCTGAAACATCTAAAACTTGGAACGTTTAGCTTCCAATCCTGTCCTTCCCTCAAGCAGGTCTCTGTAATGGCAAAACCATCATAATTAGAAGTACTAATCCGAGCTCTAAGTCCATCTGCCTTACCCGTTATACTTCTTGTATTAAAACATATGCGCTTCAGACCACCAGTCCCGCTGTTTGCAGCAACATCTCCCTGTCTGCCCTTCCCCACAGCCATAATGGCCCCATTCCCTGGTTCTCCCTCAATGTTTTCACCTTCTAACCTATTGCTCCGGTAGCCCCCCCCCCCCACCCCCCGCCATACTAGATTAAACCCTCCCGTGTTTACTATTGGGCACTGTTTAAATAGATTGTTTACTGTAGAACTGTTCATATAGTCTCTGTTTACTGTTGCACACTGTTCAATAGACTGTTTACTGTAGGGCTCTGTTTAAATAGACTGTTTACTGTAGGGTACTGTTTAAATAGACTAAGCTTACTGGAGGGTTCTGCTTAAATAGTCTTTACTGTAGGGCACTGTTTAAATAGACTGTTTACTGTAGGACACGTTTTATAGTCTCTGTTGACTGTAACGAACTGTTTCAATAGACTGTTTCCTGTAGGGCACTGTTTAAATAGACTTTTTGCTGTCGGGATCTGTTTAAATAGACTAAGTTTACTGAAGGTTGATGTTTCAATAGACTGTTTTACTGTAGGGCACTGTTTAAATATACACTGTTTACGGTAGGGCACTGTTTAAATATACACTGTTTACTGTAGGACACTGTTTAAATAGACTGTTTACTGTAGGGCACAGTTTAAGTAGGCTGTTTACGGAGGACACTGTTCTCTAAGATGTTTAAAATTGAGCCATGCAGGGCAGCACGGTGGCGCAGTGGGTTAGCACTGCTGCCTCTCGGCGCCGAGGTCCCATGTGTGATCCCGGCTCTGGGTCACTGTCCCTGTGGAATTTGGACATTCTCCCCGTGCTTGCCTCGGTTTCACACTCACAACCCAATGATGTGCAGGGTAGGTGGTTTGGCCATGCGAAATTTATTGAAAAAACATTTTTTGAAAAAATTCTGCCATGCTCGACCTCTAAGAGTTTTTAAATGTAGTCATTCTTGGCCTCAAAAATGATTAAAATTCGCCATGCAAGGCCTTGAGAATGTTTGAAATTTAGCCATGCTCGGCCTTGATGATGTTTAGAATTTTGTCATGTTCTGCATCTAAGACGTTTAAAATTTAGCCAACTCGGCGTCTATGATGTTTAAATTTTAGCCATGCTCGACCTCTAAGGTGTTTAGAATTTACCCATCCTCTGCCTGGAAGATGCTTATATTTTAGCCATGCTCAGCCTGGAATGTGTACAAAATGTTGCCAATCTCGGCCTCGAAGACGTCTAAAATTTAGCCATGCTCGGCCTCGAAAATGTTCAATGATTACACAGACTCGGCAGCAAGACTCTTAAACTTTAGCCATGTTTGGCCCCTAAGATGTTTAAAATTTAGCTTTTCTCGGCCTCAAAGATGGTTAGCATTTTGCCATCCTCCGCCGCAAAGACTTATAAATGTAACCATGCTCGTCCTCTAAGAAGTATGAATTTAGCCTTACTCAACTTCTAAGACGTTTAATGTTCAGCCATACTCGGCCTCTACGATGTTGAAAATTTATCCGTGCTCGGCCTCGAAGATGTTCAATATTTACACATACTCGGCCTCTCTGATGTTTAACATCATAGACGCTTAAAATTTAGACTGCTCGGCCTCTACGGTGTTTAAAATTTGGCCATGCTCGGCCTGAAAAATGTTTCACATTTTGCCACCTTCGGCCTGGAAGATGTTTCAAATTTCCCCACACTAGGCCTCAAATATGACTACAATTTAGCCATGCTCGGCCTTTTAGATGTTGAATATTTCTACATACTCGGCCTGGAAGATGTTTAAAATTTAACCATGCTCTGCCTCTGAGGCGTTTAAAATTGAGCCATGCTCGGCCTCGAAGATGTTTAAAATTTAGCTGTGCTTGGCCGAGAAGACGCTTAATATTTAGCCAAGCTCGGCGTCCAAGCCGTTTAAAATTTAGCCATGTTTGGCCTCTAAGAAATTTAAAATTTAGCCATGCTTGGCCTCAAAGATGTTTAAAATTTAGCCAGCCTCTGCCTTGAAGATATTTAATATGTACACATGTTCGGCCTCGAAGATGTTGCAAATCTAGCCATGTTCGGCCAGGAATATGTCGAAACTTTAGCCGTGCTCGGCATCTTAGATGTTTAATATTTCGACATACTCTGCCTCGCAGATGTTTATAATTTAGCCATGCTCCGCCTCTACTTTGTTTAAAATTTCGCCATGGTCTGTCTCGAAGATGTTTAAAACTTAACCATGCTCTGCCGCAGACGTTTAAAGTTGAGCCATGCTCAGCCTCGAAGACAGATAAATTTAACCACGTTCCGCGTCAAAGACGTACATATTTAGCCTTGCTCGACTTGTTATGGGCCAGAGTTTAGAGAACCCCAAAGTCTATCATGGAATTCACCTGACCCACAACTTTTAATAGATTGTGGTGTGGGGAGCACACGGCCCACTCTACAGGTGTGGAACAGCAGAAATGGAAAAGTATTTTTAAAGCAAAAAAATGTTTATTCTATGAACTCAAGTTAACCTTTTTCAAACATTCAATTAACATCTTAGCAACCATCAATTCAAATACAACCACCAAGGAATACAACACTAAGTAATCCTTAAGTTTTCCTTTTAACATCCATAAGTTGCAGGAGTGTACCGGCAGGCAGGAAGGTGGTTTAAAGTGTGTCTACTTCAATGCCAGGAGCATCCGGAATAAGGTGGGTGAACTTGCGGCATTGGTTGGTACCTAGGACATCGATGTTGAGGCCATCTCGGTGACATGGATGGAACAGGGACAGGAATGGTTGCTGCAGGTGCCGGGGTTTAGATATTTCAGTAAGCTCAGGGAAGGTGGTAAAAGAGGGGGAGGGGTGGCATTGTTAGTCAAGGACAGGATTTCGGTGGCAGAAAGAACGTTTGATGAGGACTCGTCTCCTGAGGTAGTATGGGCTGAAGTTAGAAACAGGAAAGGTGAGGTCACCATGTTAGGCGTTTTCTATAGGCCTCCAAAAAGTTCCAGAGATGTAGAGGAAAGGATTGCAAAGATGATTCTGGGTAGGAGCGAAAGCAACAGGGTAGTTGTTATGGGGGACTTTAGCCTTCCAAGCATTGACTGGAAACGCTACAGTTCGAGTACTTTAGATGTGTGCGATGTTGTCCAACGTGTGCAGGAGGGTTTCCTGACGCAGTATGTAGATAGGCCAACGAGAGGCGAGGCCATCTTGGATTTGGTACTGGGTAATGAACCAGGACAGATGTTAGATTTGGAGGTAGGTGAGCACTTTAGCGATAGTGACCACAATTCCATTAAGTTTACTTTAGTGATGGAAAAGGATAGGTATATGCCTCAGGGCAAGAGTTATATCTGGGTGAAAGGCAATTACGATGCGACGAGGCAATACTTAGGATGCATTGGATGGAGAGGCATACTGCAGGGGATGGGCACAATGGAAATATGGAGCTTTTTCAAGGAACAGCTACTGCGTGCCCTTGATAAGTATGTACCTGTCAAACAGGGAGGAAGTGGTTGAGCGAGGGAACCGTGGTTTACTAAATCAGTTGAAACACTTGTCAAGAGGAAGAAGGAGGCTTATGTAAAGATGAGCCATGAAGGTTAAGTTGGGGCGCTCGAGAGTTACAAGTTAGCTAGGAAGGACCTAAAGAGAGAGCTAAGAAGAGCCAGGAGGGGACGAGATGTCTTTGGCAGGTAGGACCAAGGATAACCCTAAAGCTAGCTATAGATATGTCAGGAATAAAAGAATGACTAGGGTAAGAGTAAGGCCAGTCAAGGACAGTAGTGGGGAGTTGTGCGTCGAGTCCGAGGAGATAGGAGAGGTGCTAAATGGATATTTTTCGTCAGTATTCACACAGGAAAAGGACATTGTTGTCGAAGAGAATACATAGGTACAGGCTACTAGCCTAGAACGGCTTGAGTTTCAAAAGGAGGAGGTGTTAGCAATTCTGGAAGGTGTGAAAATAGATAAGTCCCCTGGGCCGGATGGGATTTATCCTCGGATTCTCTGGGAAGCTAGGGAGGAGATTGCTGAGCCTTTGGCTTTGATCTTTAAGTCATCTTTGTCTACAGGAATAGTGCCAGAAGACTGGAGGATAGCAAATGTTCTCCCCTTGTTCAAGAAGGGGAGTAGAGACAACCCGGTAACTATAGACCAGTGAGCCGTACTTCTGTTGTGCGCAAGGTCTTGGAAAGGTTTATAAGAGATAGGATGTATAATCATCTCGAAAGGAATAACTTGATTAGAGATAGTCAATACGGTTTTGTGAAGGGTAGGCCATGCCTCACAAACCTTATTGAGTTATTTGAGAAGGTGACCAAACAGGTGGATGAAGGTAAAGCCGTTGATGTGGTGTCTATGGATTTCAGTAAAGCGTTTGATAACGTTCCCCACGGTAGGCTATTGCAGAAAATACGGAGGCATGGGATTCAGGGTGATTTAGCAGTTTGGATCAGAAATTGGCTAGCTGGAAGAAGACAAAGGGTGGTGGTTGATGGGAAATGTTCAGACTGGAGTCCAGTTACTAGGATGGGTGACTAAATTTGCAGATGACACTAAAGTCGGTGTAGTTGCGGACAGTGCGGAAGGAGGTTACAAGTTACAGAGGGACATAGATAAGCTGCAGAGCTAGGCTGAGTGGTGGCAAGTGGAGTTTAATGCAGAAATGTGTGCCGTGATTCGTTTTGGAAGGAATAACAGGAAGACAGATTACTGGGCTAATGGTAAGATTCTTGGTAATGTGGATGAACAGAGAGATTTCGGTGTCCATATACATAGATCCGTGAAAGTTGCCACCCAGGTTGAGAGGGATGTTCAGAAGGCGTACGGTGTGTTAGCTTTTATTGGTAGAGGGATTGAGTTTCGGAGCCATGAGGTCATGTTGCAGCAGTACAAAACTCTGGTGCGGCCGCATTTTGAGTATTGCGTGCAATTCTGGTCGCCGCATTATAGGAAGGATGTGGAGGCATTGGAAAGGGTGCTGAGGAGATTTACCATAATGCTGCCTGGTCTGGAGGGTAGATCTTATGTGGGAAGGCTGAGGGACTTGAGGCTGTTTTCCCCAGAGAGAAGAAGATTAAGAGGTGACTTAATTGAGGCATGCATGATGTTCTGAGGATTAAATCGGGTGGACAGGGAGAGCCTTTTTCCTCGCATGGTGATGTCTAGCACGAGGGGACATTGCTTTAAATTGAGGGGAGATAGATATAAGACAGATGTCAGAGGTAGGTTCTTTACTCAGAGAGTAGTAAGGGCGTGGAATGCCCTGCCTGCAACAGTTGTTGACTCGTCAACATAAAGGGCGTTCAAATGGTCATTGGATAGACATATGGACGATAAGGGAATAGTGTCGATGGGCTTTAGAGTGGTTTCATAGGTCGGCGCAACATCGATGACCGAAGGGCCTGGACTGCGCTGTAATGTTCTATGTTCTATGTTCTAAGTCTTGAAAAAAACTTTAAACAGAAGCACATCAGTTTAAAGTCACGACTGAGAGCAGTTATTAGTTTAAAATCATCAAAGAATCGACTTACAGTCTTTAGATTACAGATAGAGAGACTAATACCACTCCTGCTGTGACTGCAGCTATCCAGCTCTGAAAACGAAACTAAAACACACCTTGCAGCAAACAGACTAAAATGTAAGTAAAAAGCTGACGGACAGCCCAGCTCCACCCACACTCTGACATCACTTATAAACACCCATTTCTTCAATGTGCAATTCTTAAACACCCATTTCTTAAAGCTACTCTCACGTGACATCTCCCCCACTCCCCGCCCAAGAAAAAAAACCCCATCAACTTCAAGATGGTTTCATTTTTCACCTTTTCACTATCCTTGAAGAAATGCACACAGTAAATATACCTTTTCGCTTCAAAAAACCAACACAGGCAAACAGGTAGAACAATATATTCCATTTTGTTTCTTCTTCTCCAACTGAAATCCTTCTCGATTGACAGTCACTTTGAACAAGTAGGTCCTTGCACGATCCATCCATTTCTCTACGCCGCTGCATTTCTCTTTAAAGTCTGATATATTAGTTCAATCTGATCACAGAGTTCCCTGCTATTCTCCAACACAGGAGCATTGTTTATCACAGTTTCCGGCTGTCAAATGCCTGTTGAAAGTCCGCTGTCCACTGAAATTGTCGACGTTTGTTCAGCAAGTCTATCAGTGGAGCAACAACGCTTCAAATATTCGATGCAAATTTCCGGTAAAATCCACTCCTACCATGAAATCTCATTATTTCCGGTCGTGTCGAGGGTATCGCAAACTCCCCAATAACTGTTGGTTTTTCATCGCGTGTGACCATTCGACCCTGTCCGAGTGTATGGCCAAGGAATGTGACTTGGGCTTTCCCAAATTCCCATTGGCTAGGTATACCACCAAACCCTCCTCCTGAAGTCGATCGGATAACTCCATCAGATGTTTTAAATATTCTTTTCATGTCTGGCTGAAAATTATCAGATCGTTGATGGATACAGCACAATTGGGTAACCCTGAAACAACTTTGTTAGTTAACCGTTTGAATGTGGCTGGGGCGTTTTTCTTGCCAAATGGCTTAACGTTTAATTGGTATACACCATCTGGAGACACAAAAGCTGAAATCTCCTTCGCCCTTTCGGATAAAGCACCTGCCAGTAACCTTTATGTAAACCAAGTTTGGAAATAAAAGCTGATTGTCCCACTTTCTCAATGCAATCCTCCAAACGTGGGATAGGATAAGAGTCGGTTCTTGCAACTGCATTAACATAGAACATAGAACATAGAATGATACAGCGCAGTACAGGCCCTTCGGCCCATGATGTTGCACCGACATGGGAAGTCAAAAAACAAAAGCCATCTAACCTACACGATGCCATTATCATCCAAATGCTTATCCAATAAACTTTTAAATGCCCTCAATGTTGGCGAGTTCACTACTGTTGCAGGTAGGGCATTCCACGGCCTCACCACTCTTGCGCAAAGAACCTACCTCTGACCTCTGTCCCATATCTATTGCCTCTCAGTTTAAAGCTATGTCCCCTCGTGCTAGCCATTTCCATCCGCGGGAGAAGGCTCTCACTGTCCACCCTATCTAACCCTCTGATCATTTTGTATGCCTCTATTAAGTTTCCTCTTAACCTTCTCTCTAACGAAAACAACCTCAAGTCCATCAGCCTTTCCTCATAAGATTTTCCCTCCATACCAGGCAACATTCTGGCAAATCTCCTCTGCACCCGTTCCAAAGCTTCCACGTCCTTCCTATAATGAGGTGACAGAACTGTACGGAATACTCCAAATGCGGCCGTACCAGAGTTTTGTACAGCTGCAACATGACCTCATGACTCCGGAACTCAATCTCTCTACCAATAAAGGCCAACGCACCATAGGCCTTCTTTATAACCCTATCAACCTGGGTGGCAACTTTCAGGGATCTATGTATATGGACACCGAGATCCCTCTGCTCATCCACACTTCCAAGAATTTTACCATCAGCCAAATATTCTGCATTCCTGTTATTCCTTCCAAAGTGAATCACCTCACACTTCTCTACATTAAACTCCATTTGCCATCTCTCAGCCCAGCTCTGCGGCTTAACTTTGTCCCTCTGTAACCTGCAACATCCTTTAGCACTGTTGACAACACCACCGACTTTAGTGTCGTCTGAAAATTTACTCACCCACCCTTGTGCGCCCTCCTCTAGGTCATTTACAAAAATGACAAACAGCAACGGCCCCAGAACAGATCCTTGTGGTACGCCACTTGTAACTGAACTCCATTCTGAACATTTCCCATCAACCACCACCCTCCGTCTTCTTTCAGCTAGCCAATTTCTGATCCACAGCTCTAAATCACCCTCAATCACCAGCCTCCGTATTTTCTGCAATAGCCTACCGTGGGGAGCCTTATCAAACGCTTTACTGAAATCCATATACATGACATCAACTGCTCTACCCTCGTCTACCTGTTCAGGCACCTTCTCAAAGAACTCGATAAGGTTTGTGAGGCATGACCTACCCTTCACAAAGCCATGCTGACTATCCCTAATCATATTATTCCTATCTAGATGATGAGAAACCTTGTCTCTTACAATCCCCTCCAAGACTGTACCCACAACAGACGTGAGGCTACCCGGTCTATAGTTGCCGGGGTTGTCTCTACTCCCCTTCTTGAACAAAGGGACCACATTTGCTATCCGCCAGTCCTCTGGCACTATTCCTGTAGCCAATGATGACATAAAAATCAAAGCCAAAGGCTCAGCAATCTCTTCCCTTGCTTCCCAAAGAATCCTAGGATAAATCCCATCAGGCCCCGGGGACTTATCTATTTCAGCCTGTCCAGAATTTCCAACACCTATTCCCTACGTACCTCAATGCCATCTATACTAATAGCCTGGGTCTCAGCATTCTCCGCCACAACATTGTCTTTTTCCTGAGTGAATACTGACGAAAAATATTCATTCACTATCTCGCCTATCTCTTCAGACTCCACACACAACTTCCCACCCCTGTCCTTGACTGGCCCTACTCTTACCCTAGTCATTCTTTTATTCCTGACATACCGATAGAAAGCTTTTGGGTTTTCTTTGATCCTACCTGCCAAACACTTATCATGTCCCCTCCTTGCTCGTCTTAGCTCTCTCTTTAGATCCTTCCTCGCTACCTTGGAACTATCAAGCGCCCCAACTGAAACTTCACACCTCATCTTCACATAGGCCTCCTTCTTCCTCTTAACAAGAGATTCCACTTCTTTGGTAAACCACGGTTCCCTCGCTCGACGCCTTCCTCTCTGCCTGACCGGTACGTAATTATCAAGAACACGCAGTAGCTGTTCCTTGAACAAGCTCCACATATCCAGTGTGCCCAACACTTGCAGCCTACTTCTCCAACCTACCCCGCCAAGTCATGTCTAATGGCATCTAAATTGCCCTTCCCCCAGCTATAACTCTTGCCCTGCGGGGTATACTTGTCCCTTTCCATCACTAACGTAAACGTCACCGAATTGTGGTCACTGTCCCCAAAGTGCTCACCTACCTCCAAATCTAACACCTGGCCTGGTTAATTACCCAAAACCAAATCCAATGTGGCCTCGCCTCTTGTTGGCCTATCAACATATTTTGTCAGGAAACCCTCCTGCTCCCATTGTACAAAAAACGACCCATCTAATGTACTCGAACTATATCTTTTCCAGTCAATATTTGGAAAGTTAAAGTCTCCCATAATAACTACCCTGTTACTTTCGCTCTTCTCCAGAATCATCTTCGCCATCCTTTCCTCTACATCCCTGGAACTATTAGGAGGCCTATAGAAAACTCCCGACAGGGTGACCTCGCCTTTCCTGTTTCTAACCTCAGCCCATACTACCTCGGAAGAAGAGACCCCATCTGGCATCCTCTCCGCCACCGTAATACTGTTCTTGACTAGAAGCGTCACACCTCCCCCTCTTTTGCCTCTTTCTCTGAGCTTACTAAAACACCTAAACCCCGGAACCTGCAACAACCATTCCTGTCCCTGCTCTATCCGTGTCTCCGAAATCGCCACAACATCGAAGTCCCAGGTACCAACACATGCTGACAGTTCCCCTACCTTATTTCGTATACTCCTGGCATTGAAGTAGACACACTTCAAACCACCTACCTCAGCACTGGCCCCCTACTGCGAAGTCAAATCTGTGCTCCTGACCTCTATACTCTCATGCTCCCGTACCCTAAAACTACAATACAGTTTCCCATGCCCCTGCTGCATTATTTTAACCTCCCCCCCCCCATAGGGCACTAACAAATCTCCCCCCCCCCCCCCCAGGATATTTGTGCCCCTCTGTTTGTTCTCGTTCTGAGCTTCCATCCTCGCTCCCTGAAAGCCTGCCTGACATCCTTGTCCCCTTTTCTACCTATGTCGTTCGTGCTAATGTGGACCACGGCTTGGGGCTGCTCCCCCTCCCCCTTAAGGACCCGGAAAAGACGATCCGAGACATCACGTGTCCTTGCATCTGGGAGGCAACATACCAAACGTGAGTCTCTCTCGCTCCCACAAAATCTCCTATCTGTGCACTTGACTATCGAGTCCCCAATTACGAATGCTCTTCTCCTCTCCCCCTTCCCTTCTGAGCAACAGGGACAGACTCCGTGCCAGAGGCCCGTACCCCATGGCTTACCCCTGGTAAGTCCCCCCCCCTCACAAGTATCCAAACCGGCATACTTGTTACTCAGGGGAACGACCGCAGGGGATCCCTGCACTGACTGCTTCTTCCCAGTCCCTCTTACAGTTACCCATCTATCTCCAATCTTTGGTGTAACTAATTCCATGAAGCTGCTTTCTATGACCCCGCCCCCCCCTCCGCGCCGCCCCCTCCCCCGCCACCCCCCCCCCCCCCCCCCCCAATGCCTCCCGAATGATCCGAAGTTCATCCAACTCCAGCTCCAGTTCCCTAACTCGGTCTTGGAGGACCTGGAGATGGCTGCACTTCCTGCAGGTAAAATCAACAGGGACACTAACGGCATCCCTCACCTCAACCATCCTGCAGGAGAAACATTGCACTACCTTCCCTGCCATCCCTCTAACTTCCAACCAAGTTCTGCTTAATAAATACATTTTTAAAATAATAATATAATATGGCACTTACTCACACCAATGGGTCTTATTATTAGGTTAGAGGAGGAGGGTGGGTGGGAGACACTACACGTGTAGTGTCTCGGGTTTTCTCTCCACCAGAATTTATTGGGGTTTTTTTTTGGGGGGGGGGGGGGGTGGGTAGGGGGGACCTTCCCAGAGGTTCGCGGGTCGAACTTCCGGTTCCCGCCTTATATTTAAAAAAAACAGAAAAGAAGAACAGAATCGGGACCAGCTAAGTGTTTTTCAATCAAAAACTCACCTCCCGACAGGCCCCTGAATTCTGCTCCCGCCGAAATTCAGTGTAGGTGGGCTTTAGAGTGGTTTCACAGGTCGGCGGAACTTCGAGGGCCGAAGGGCCTGTACAAAGAACAACAAACAAAGAACAAAGAACAAAGAAATATACAGCACAGGAACAGACCCTTCTGCCCTCCAAACCCGTGCCGACCATGCTGCCCGTCTAAACTACAATCTTCTACACTTCCTGGATCCGTATCCCTCTATTCCCATCCTATTCATGTAATTGTCAAGATTCCCTTAAATGTCACTATCGTCCCTGCTTCCACCACCTCCTCCGGTAGCGAGTTTCAGGCACCCACTGCTCTCTGCGTAAAAAACCTGCCTCGTACATCTACTCTCAACCTTGCCCCTCTCACCTTAAACCTATGCCCCCTAGTAATTGACCCCTCTACCCCGGGGAAAAGCCTCTGACTATCCATTCTGTCTGTGCCCCTCATAATTTTGTACACCACTATCAGGTCGCCCTTCAACCTCCTTCGTTCCAGTGAGAACAAACCGAGTGTATTCAACCGCTCCTCATCGCTAATGCCCTCCATACCAGGCAACATTCTGGTAAATCTCTTCTGCACCCTCTATAAAGCCTCCACATCCTTCTGGTAGTGTGGTGACCAGAATTGAACACTATACGCCAAGTGTGGCCTAACTAAGGTTCTATACAGCTGCAACATGACTTGCCAATTCTTATACTCAATGCCCCGGCCAATTAAGGCAAGCATGCCGTATGCCTTCTTGACTACCTTCACCACCTGTGTTGCCCCTTTCAATGACCTGTGGACCTGTACTCCTAGATCTCTCTGACTTTCAATACTCTTGAGGGTTCTCGCATTCATTGTATATTCCCTACCTGCATTAGATCTTCCAAAATGCTTTACCTCACATTTGTACTGTGCTGTCATGTTCTATGTTCTATGTTCTGTCCCCTCTTACCGTACAGAAGATACCTTCCCTGTGGACCAATTGGAACTCCGCCCTCCGACTCTGCTCCCAGTCAGCTGCACTCTCTGTAAACTCCTGGCTCCCTTCCCGGTCTTTGCGGATATGTAGGAAACGAAATGAAAGGAGCACCTTACTCCCTCCTCACCGAACTCCCTCAGTTAGCAAACTCTCACTGTAGCACTCAAATGCACCACATTAGGCCAGTTTTCAGAGGCTAGAGTCACAGTATAAAAGTGATCCCCAACAGTGCAAACAAAGTCTGCACTGTTGGGGATCACTTTTATACTGTGAATCTAGCCTCTGAAAACTGGCCTAATCCAACTAACTAATTAACAAGCTCCAGCTGCAAGTGCTTACAATTAGAAGCTTTGTTTAAAGCTGATTGAAAATTCACCTTCTTCTAAACCAAACAGCAAATCTTAAGTTAATTAACTAAATAAAAGAAAGACTATACTTTAGATAAAAATGAACCCTTCTACTCCTTCAGTCACCAAACTCTCACCATAGCACTCGAATGCACCAAATTTAGCACTCAGGGCAAAAGTGTTGATGTAAGTGGCGATGGAGAGTGATCCGAGTGCTGATCCTTGTGGAACACCACTCCCCACCTTCCAACAATCAGATTAAATCCATTTTACTCCGATCGCTGTTTTCTCTGTGTGTTTCCAACTTGCTGACCATTTTGTCCAAAGATGTGCAGGTTCAGCGGATGGACCCTGCTAAATTGCTCCTTGGTTTCCAAAAGGTTCAGTGAGGTTACACGTATAGGGTGAATGTGTGAGTTAAGTTGAGTGCCCTTTCCATGGGCTGGTGAAAATTCGATGGACCAAACTGCATCTTTCGACGCTGTAAATCTCTGATATATGATGCTGTGTCCCCGAATGTCAGAATTATGTCAGATATGACTGACGGCATTCAGAAAATCGAATTGTTTTACATCTGTCATACTAGGTAAATATTTTATTTCCGATAGTTATTGAAATAATTCAATCAACTCTGTCATGAATTTTTTTGGGGGAATATGTGCTGACTATTTATTCTAAGACCGTAAGGCCATAAGACATAGAAGCAGAATTATGTCACTCGGACCATCGAGTCTGCTCCGTCATTCAATCACGGTTAATATTTTTCTCATCCCCATTCACCTGCCTTCTCCCCATCTCCTCTGATCACTTTATAAATCAAGAATCGATCTATCTATGTCATAAAGAAACTCAGCAATTTGGCCTCCACAGCCTTCTGGGGCAAAGTCTTCCACAGATTCACCACCCTCTGGCTGAAGAAATTCCTCCTCCTCTCTGTTTTAAGATATCGTCCCTTTAGTCTGAGATGGTGTCCTCTGGTTCTAATGTTTCCTACCAGTGGAAACATCCCCTCCACGTCCATTCAATCCAGGCCTCGCAGTGTCCTGTAAGTTTAAATCCTCTCTCCCTCCTCCTCTCCCTTCTAATCTCCAACGAGTACAGACCCAGAGTCCTTAATCGTTCCTCACACGACAAGCTATTTATTACAGGGATCATTCTTGGAAACCACTTCTGGACCCTTTCTAAAGTCAGCGCATCTTTCCTCAGGCACGGGGCCCAACACTGCTCACAATACTCCAAATGGAGTCTGACCAGAGGCTTCCATAGTCTCTGAACTAAATCCCTAGTCTTGTATTCCAGCCCGCTTGACATGAATTCTAACATTGCATTTGCCTTTCTAATTGCCGACTGGACCTGCACATTATACTCTGTGCTATTGGGTTTTGTTTTACCTTAGAAATGTCTTTCCTTTTTTCTTACTATTGACATTCTGTTTGGGAGATAGGTTTCTGGAATTGTTTCAATTTCTGTTTTAAATTTAAGAACAACTGCAACCAACTGTTTCTTTTCAATTCTTCGTTAATATTCTGGTGATGATCAGTGAATCGATAATAGAGTCTCTGCTGTTTCTAATTGTTAATTGTATGAATATTTGTGGTTCAAATCGATCCGCCTCCAGTAATGTCCCTCTACCTGGACCCCACCCTTTGGCCTTCTATCTGCTCTCGATCTTTTCATTGAGATCTGTCAGTGTGAAGTCGGCCATCCCAATTTCTCTGCCCTGCTCACCCACTCTCTTCCGTCTCCCTCTGTTCCTTCTCCAATCCTCTCTCTAATATCCAACCCTGACCTGTTGATCTACGCTGCTCACAAGCGCGGTGCCATTGTTGCCTGGCTATTGACCTCTTCCACACGGAGGCGGAGCGTCAACTCTCAGGCACATTCTGCTACCCCCCCCCCCCCCCCCCCCCCCGGGCCATCACCCCATCACCAAACATCATGACATTTTTGCCAGGACTTTCGCTGACCTCATCGACCCTGACGCTATTCCATCCCCACCCATACTTCTTATACCTCCTTTTCAAAATCCACAATCAGGACTGTCCCAGTAGACCCATTATTTCAGCCTGTCCCAGCCCCACCAAATCATATTTCCTCTCTTGATGCCTTCCTCAATCCCCTTGTGCTGCCCCTTCCCACCGTCATTCCTGATTCCCCTGATGCCATATGTCATACAGACAATGACCTTTTCCCTGGCCGTAACCGCTTAATCTTTAGTATGGATGTTCAAAAGCTCAACGCCTAAACCCCCTAATGGAAGGCCTGAGTGCTCTCAGCTTCTTCCTTAATCCGAAGCCCGGACCATCCGGGAACACACGCCGACCACCTCCACCTTTCTGACCTTGTTCCGACACTCAGCAATTTCTCCTTCAACTTGTCTCACTTCTTTCAAATAAAAATTGTGGCCATGGGTACGGTCTTGGGCCCCGCTCTGTCTATCATTTTGTGTGTTTTTGTGCACTTGCCTTGTTCTTGTTGAACTCAGGTCCACTCTCGCAGTTCATCTTTTGTTACAATGATTAATGTATTGTTGACATTTCATTTTTCTGCCTCGACCTGGAAACATGGAACGATTTTGCTTCCAATTTCCACCAGTCTCGCACCTTTACAGGGTCCGTCTCCGACATTTCTCGTCCCTTCCTTAACCTGTCGCTCTCCATTTCCAGCGATAGACTGACCACATATTCTTAACGATCCAAACGAATCCACAGCTACGTCGCGTACAGATCCTTCCATCCTGCTTCCTATAAGGACTGAATCCCAATCTCCCAGTGTCTCCACCACCATCGCCAATGGTCTGATGCTGCACCTTGGAAAATGGCCCATTCTGGCGTGTCTGTCTTTTCCTTATCCGGGGTTGACCCCACTCTCCCTATGGTAGACAGGGCTCTCAAATCTTTTCAACTCATTTCCCACACCTGTCCCAGCTCATACTCCCCTCCCTCCCGAAACTAAATAGTGCCCCCTTGTCCTCAATTTCCACACCACCGGCTTTCACTTTCAAAGTATCATCCACCACCATATCTACCAACTCCAGCATGATGTCACCACGCAACACATATTCACCTCCCTTCAACCACCCCCACATTTACTGCTCTCTCCTTGATTGCCGTGTCCCCATCTCCATCACACCCAACACCACTTCCAATACCCACAACACATTCCTTGCAATAACAGACGGTGCCACAACTGTCCCTTTCCCCCCTCCCGTTTCATCATTCTCGGCAGCAATCTCTACTTTCTGCTGAAGCAGCGTTTCACTTGTACTTCGTTCAATTTGCTCTACTGTATTCGCTGCTGCCAATACCGTCTCGCCTACATTGGGAAATTAAACGCAGACTGGTTGACGGCTTTGCATAAAAGTCGTCACAGCCCACAAGCATGACTCCAGTCTTCCTGTTACAGCCATTTTAACTCGGCACCTTGCTTTCATGCCCACATTTCTGTCCTTGGCCTCCTGCAAGGATCCAGTGAAGTCCATCGCAAACTAGACGAGCAGCATCTCATCTTCCAATGAAGCACATTACAGCGCTCAGTACTAAACATTAACAACTGTCGACTGGGAACTTTCCCCTCCATCTTAACGCCCTTGTCTTTTAGAATATCCCATATTTTTTACTCGAATGCAATAGGTCGGAATTTGGAGAGAATCTGTTCCAGGCAAGTGAACCCTTCAATGACCAATGAGGGAGAGGGAATATTCCTGAGAAAACCTTGTCAGGAATTGTTTCCGCCGGAGGATATATTCCTGGGAATAGTGTGATGTGGGGATTCCAAAACATGACGTTGAAGTATTCCTGAGAGAGGTCGCCTTCTGAATGACTAATCCAGGGAAGGGTGTGGCATGGGAAAGTTCTGGAGAGTGGGCAGACTCTATCCGTCTCATAATAATGAACTTGGGAGGTACTGCGCTCCTTCTATTTGTTCCATTGATCAAATAATACAGGCGTGGCGTCGAACTCCATCAGGAATCCACTCAAGGAAATGGTCCAATCCGGGGTGTGGTCCAATAATTGGGAGTGAGGAGGGCTGACAATCTCTGGTATGTTTGTAAGCGGTTTGGGAAATCTGTCCTGGCTGAGCTAATCCTGTAAATCAGACTAAATGAGAAATGCAGCAGCTCGCAAAGATATTTGAATGATAAACATTTTCCTCCCACTGCCATCAAACTGACAGGGCTACAATTCAAACTTTTCCCTTTCCCACGTCTTAAACACATATGTTATATTTGCTTTTTTCTTTCTCTGCAGTGCTAATCTCTGTGCCCACTCTTCCCGCGACACTCCCACCCACCCACTGCCCGTTTTATTGATGCTGAAATCCTGTACCGGTTCAGACACCGGAAAATGTTAAATCAGTCATTTTCAGGCTCTTCTCCCTTCTCTCTTACAGTTAATTTACTGGGAAATGCGATTTTGTGTCGAGGGAGGTGTGGCCTCTCTACCAGCACCACTCGCTACCTCGTGGCCATGGCGGTGGCGGATCTGCTGTTTATTATTACACGCCCCATACTGACCAAAATCAATTATTATTATTTCCCCCGCAATTTCATGAAATTTACACCTGTGTGTTGTGCCAAAGATGTCCTGGTGTCTGCAGCCGCGGACTGTTCTGTATGGTTCACCCTCACTTTCTCCTTTGATCGATTTGTGGGCATTGGCTGACAGAAACTGAAAACTAAATATTGCAGCTGTGGCTCGGTCAACAGCCGGCCTCCTGCTCTGTGTAAAAAACATCCCCTGGTATCCAGTGGGGTTGTCGGCCAAAGACCAGCTTTTTCACTGATCCCATGTGGGTTTTATTTATCACGTTTTCTCAGGTTTCACTGCCATTGATCCCATTCCGTTTGATCCTGTTGACCAACGCTCTGACAGTCCCACACATTATAATCACCAGTCGAGTCCGGAAGACACTGAAGGCTCAGAGTCAGGGATATAATCGCAGAGACCCAGAGATGGGGAGCAGAAGGAAGTCAATGATTATACTCTTCAGCATCTCCGGAACGTTCATTGTCCGACGGTATTTGTTATTAAAGTTTTCTATGTTGATTAGGGAGGAATAATTGACCTCAGCGATCCTCAGTATAATTTACAAAAAGTAGGATCTATGCTGTTGGATTTATGTTGCTGCACAAACACATTTATTTATGTAGTAACTCAGTCCAGGTTCAGGGAGCAGATCAAGATCGCGGTGACATATCCCGTTACATCAATTATTAAATTAATGAGTAAATAAATCTGACTGACAGCCCGTTAGACAATTGGAGGTCCAACAGTTAACTGCCAGCCCCTCATCCAATCAGGAGTTCCAGCCGATCATTTACAGCCCCTCGGCCAATCCGGAGCTGCAGTCGCTGATTGACAGCCGCTCAATCAATCAGGACATCCATCAGAAGGCTGAAAGTCACCTCAGCCAAACACAGGTCGCTTGTACTGCCTGACAGCACCGGGAAGCAAATCAGAAGCACGAAGCTCTGAACTTCAGGCCACTAAGCCAACCATAGAACAAGGAATAGTGACTGACAGAGGGTGTTATCAATCAGAATATCGGCTTTCAGACTGACAGCTGATGCAGCCAATCAAAGAGTCCAGGTGCCAATCGACGTCCCGTCAACAAATCAGAGACTCTGCTTGAAGACCGCCGGCTGCCACAGCGAATCAGAGACTATCTTTCAGACTGACAGCTTCTCCAGCCATCCAGAGATACCGCTTTCAGAACGACAGCTGTCGCAGCCAATCAGGCACTCTGCTTTGAGATTGACAGCTGCATCAACCTATCAGGGAGCTGGCAACACTGACTAACAGCCACCGTAGCCAATGAGAGAATCCACCGATGATTGACATCTTTTCCATCCATTCACAAACCTTTAACCCGTGAGACTCAACCCCAGAAGGCTCAACCAATCAGGTAGCTCCATCTGTGAAGGCGATCCAGCTCAAACTATCAGGTAGCCTGAACCCGATCACTCCAGTCTCATGAGCCAATCATCGAGCTACGCCTGGTGCCTCAGCCAATCAGCCATGCTCAGCAAATGCCCGCCCACCAGCGAGAATTGTGGTCCAATCATGTGTTGGAGGTTGAAGCCACAGCTGATGAGAATGACAGAGATTCCCTAAAGTCTGGACATAATCCTGCACTGGATTCCCCTTCAGATCACAGTGTAATTACCGTTTGAATTATCCAATTGAACCGGTCTTCACCACACACTCAGACAGTGGACACGCCATCCTCACCACTCGCTGTGTGAAAATGTCATCGTTTATACCATCATTGCTTCATTTACTCATTCATTTAATCCAGAGTCGCTCATTATCAATAATTTCACAAAGCGAAACCCATTCTCCTCATTTGCGCCAGACCATTCATGTTTCTGGACACCTCCATCAAATTTCCTCCCTTATCCACCTAATGTCTCCAATCTTTAAAAGTAACTGCAGATTCACAGCACTGGGAATATTCTGGTGAATATTCTGGTGAATCCATTCATTTCTCTGTGCAATACCTTCAATTCCTTCCTGAACTGCGGCGCCGACAACTGGACACAATATTCCAGCAGAAACTTTTATAAGTTCTACCTAACCTATTTGCCCTTGCATTCTATTCCTAGTTTCAAATGCCGAGGGCTATACTACTCCAAACATCCGTCCTGCTCCACCCACGTCGACGCTACCACCAAGAAAGCACAACAGCGCCTATACTTCCAAAAGGAAACGAAGGAAATTCGGCATGTCGACATTAACAATTACAGATGCACCATAGAAAGCATCCCACCTGGCTGCACCACAGCCTGGTATGGCAACGGCTCGGTCCAAGATCGCAAGAAACTGAAGAGAGTCGTGAACACCGCCCAGTCCATCATACAAACCTGCCTCCCGTCCACTGACCCTACCTACACCTCCCGCTGGCTGGGGAAAGCGGGAAGCATAATCAAAGACCCCTCCCACCTGGCTTACTGACTATTCCAACTTCTTCCATCGGGCAGGAGATACAAAAGTTCAGAACACGCACGAACAGACTCAAAAACAGCTTCTTCCCCACTGTCACCAGACTCCTAAATGACCCTCTTATGGACTGACCTAATTAACACTCCATCCCTGTATTCTTCACCCGATGCCGACGTCTATGTAGTTACATTGTGTTGCCCAATTATAGAACATAGAATGCAGAAGGAGGCCATTCGGCCCACCGAGTTTGCACCGAACCACTAAAGCTCTCAATTCCACCCTATCCTGTTGCTCTTTTTAGCCTTAGTTTTATTACCGCTGATTATGTCACCTTTGCTCACGAGTCGCCAGGTATCTTTCTGATAACGTCACGTGGTTCAAGCTCGAGTTATGATGAATAAGTCAGCACACCGCTTAGTAAGATTGAAATCAACGGTCATTTATTATGTACAACAATTAATGCTTCCACAATAATCCTACTATGTACATAGAAACCTACCACTACTGGCCAATACTTAACTTTAGGAATGGCCCACCAGGTCAGGGAAACGAATGGCATATCAAATCGGATCTGGCCCGCGGGATTCCAAAAGGCTGATACGGGTCGATGGCGAGGATTCTTTATCGGGTAGCGATCGCTGGAGTCAGACTAACTGTTTCTGGTCGATGTTCTTGCGAAGGACTCGAGCAGGAGAAGAAGGGAGAGAGAGAGAGAGATCTGAACTTGGCCCCTCACTTTATAGGGCCCAGGGGCCTCCCGGTTCTCGGGGCGGCCCTTGACCCTGAGTCCCAAGGGATTAGACTTGTTCCCAATCACTGGGTTCGATATGTCCAATAACGGGGCGATTCCTCGATCGGGGGGTGGTCGTTCACCTGTCTTTGTTTCGGCCACTGCAGGCGCCGACAGGTCTGGATCGGCATTCCATTGCTAATATGCTGCAATTGTTCCCGGGGATAGCCTATTAAACTGCAGATGTCTGGGTTGATGTGCTGCTAATAGTCTTGAGTATCGATCTGGGCCGACTTCCCCAGAGCCGAATACGCTATTCTGTCTGCAGCTGTCCGTTTGTGTCCTGTTGGCTGCTTTTCCCATCAGCCTTTTCGGTTAGCCATTTTAAATCGGGTTAGGGCCAAATTAATAGGGAATCAGCCATTTTAGGTGGCTACAGGCCCTCCTTGTGATCCTAACGTGAAGCGTGAAGGATCACATAAATTTTGTCCTTTCCATTCCCTTACCCGGGGTGGGGGGGGGGGGGGGAGAACCTCCTACATGGCCACTACTCTGACCCTAGCTATGCACAAAAATTTACATAAACAATGCTTGAGGGCGCTATGTTATGCAGGGGCATGTATCTACAAAATAAAAACTTGGAACCTCTAATTTTACCTAAATACACTCATCAAGCATTGCATCATCCTATCTCTCTAAAACATACAACAACAATCATAACATTCCATATATTCTTTCCTGGCTTGGCACTCAAGCTCAGGATCATACATTTTTTTTTCATGAAAGCTTTGTACATCTTTTTATTTACAGGAAAACGCAAGTGCTTGTTCTTTATTTTTGTACTATAGGTCGCGGGGTCTGGGGTCTGGGCATACCCGAACATAGGGGATTGGATCCGATATACCGGGGTTCGAGTGCGGTACGCTCTCCTTCTCCACTTGCGGAGGCACATAGTCTGTACTGCACAGCAGAATATGGCCAACGCTAATAGTGCTTCAATAACGTACGACAGGGAGTACCAAGTTATAAACTTGGCACACCAGGATAATGTAGCGTGGCTAATGACTGGGCTCTCGGTACTGTGGGGCAGTGAATCATTAACGGCAGGGTGGTTTGAAGTAATGGGGTCTGCGTTCCCGCGCAACCAAATGTCCAGTATAAAAATCTTGATTACGATGAAAGAAGTCCTCATGGCTGTCCTCTTTCTTCTTCTTTCTTTGTGTTCTCTGTTTTCTCCGGTCCTGGAGCTTCTGGGGTTCTGTAAAACAAGCATAGTATCTGTAACCACCTTGGTTTAATATCCGGTGTGTTAGTGTGTGATCCAGTTCCAATTGTCAGTGTGTTTCTCTGGGTGGGTCCACTGCACTCTGGGGTGTAGCTGCCTTTGTAACTGTGACCATTCAGTGATTCAGTTCCAATTGTCAGTGTGTTTCTCTGGGTGGGTCCACTGCACTCTGGGATGTAGCTGCCTCTGTAACTGTGACCATTCAGTGATTCAGTTCCAATTGTCAGTGTGTTTCTCTGGGTGGGTCCACTGCACTCTGGGATGTAGCTGCCTCTGTAACTGTGACCATTCAGTGATTCAGTTCCAATTGTCAGTGTGTTTGTCTGGGTGGGTCCACTGCACACTAGGGTGGAGCTGCCTCTTTTTCTGTGACGATTCACTGATTCAGTTCCAATTGCCAGTGTGTTTCTCTGTGTAGTACGACTTTGATCATGTCGTCAGCCGACTTGTAGATGGAGTTGGAACCAAATTTTGCCACGCAGTCGTGTGTGTATAGAAATTATGGTAGGGGGTAAGAACACCACCTTTCGTGGGCCCCGCTATTGGGGACTGATGTTGTTTGTTCTTACTGAGTGTGGTCTGTGGGTCAGAAAATCACGGATCCATATGCAGAATGAGGCGCCAAGTCCTAGGTATTGGAACTCTTATATGATCTTGACTGTGATTATTGTGTTCGAGGTGGATGTGTAGTCAATAAATGGAGACTGAGATGAGTCCTTGTTGTAGAGATGCTCTACGGATGAATGGAGAACCAGATATATGGAGTCTACTGTGGACCGGTATGCGAGTTGCAGTGGATCTAGGCATTCTGGGAGTATGGACTTGATGCGCTTCATGACTCATTACGATTGATGTCAGGGAGACTGGACAACAGTCATTTCTGGAACTATGACTGGTTCTTCTTTATCACCGGTATGATGGTAGCCTTCTTGAAGCAGGTGGGGACCTCGGAGCGGGGTAGGGACAGGGTATAGATGTCCGCGAAATCATACCCCAGCTGGTCCACGCAGGCTCTGAGGTGCACGACCAGGTATAGCGTCCGGTCCCGTCGCATAACAAGTGTTCAATTTGAGGAAGGTCCATCGGATTTTGGAAGCTGTGACGGTGGGTGTGCGTCTGTTTGGGCTGCTGTGGTACTCAACAGCGGATAGATCGTTTTCTGCTCGAACCGAGCATATAGTGCATTAAGTTCATTAGCGTGGGTTGCGCTTCTGCTGCAGACACTGCTCAAAGAACAAAGAATATTTACAGCACAGGAACAGGCTCTTCGGCCCTCGCAGCCTGTGCCGATCCAGATCCTTTATTAAACCTGTCGCCTTTGTTTGTAAAGATCTACATCCCTCTGTTCCCCGCCCGATCATGTATCTGTCTAGATGCATCTTGAATGATGCTATCGTGCCCGCCTCTACCACCTCCGCTGGCAAAGCGTTCCAGGCACCCACCACCCTCTGCGTAAAAAACTTTCCACGCACATCTCCCTTAAACATTCCCCATCCCACCTTGAAATCGTGACCCCTTGTAATTGACAACCCCACTCTTGGAAAAAGCATCTAGTTTAAGATAAAATATTACTATTATCGACACATAGAACAATCTGCCATGGGAAGATACATTTACATTAACATGCGCAAGAAATATTCTGACCTTCACATCTCGCCGGTATTTAACGGTAAATGTTTATGAGTCGGCTTATTCACCGGCAGCGGAATACGTTGCATACGGACAAGCATAGTGAGGTTAAGGAGGGATCATTCCCGATATAGGAATGTCGATATAGTTCTCAGGCCGCATTGCATCTGTCTTGCATTTCTTGGTGCTCCCACATGTCTGCGGCCCCTGTTTTTCCGGGCGGTAGAGGTCCGGCGTTTGGAAGCAGCTGTGGAAGTAGCTCTGACGGTTTGCTACAGTTTACTGTTTAAAATCCACTTACTGCATGAGGGTGTCGCTGGCAAGACCTGCGTTTATTTTCCAGCCCTCCTTGCCCTTCAGAGTTAGTGGCGATGTGTCTTTGTGCACCTCTGCAATCCCTGATGGGTAACTACATCCACCGTGCTGTTTGGCTGGGGGATGGCTTTTGCAGGTTTTTACCGAGCTACAGTGAAGGAATGATCCACATATTTCCCAGTTCGGAAGGTGAATGACTTGGAGAGGGTCTGCCAGGTGTCGCTGTTCCCAGGGATCTACTGCTGCCGTTCTCCTCGAACGTCGTGGTCGTTGGTTTAGCGGGAATGTCAGAAGGACGTCGCAAGTTTAATGACACCGCTGACATGTGCCTTGTAGGTGATTTGCAGTCTTTACTGTGTCAGGTGTTGAGTGCGAATTGGATGAATTCGTGATTCCTGGGCCTCCGGTGCAGGCCGAAATGAATCACCCACGGGGCGCTTCTGTTTGATAATTGTTGTCATAACTTTTGCACAGTTGTTGCTGGGGTCCTGCATCACTGTGGATGGGGATATTTGTGGATCCTCATTCTCGAGTGCGTTGTTTAATGGTCCAGCACCATTCAATGTATTTTTGCAGATGACACACTGACAAGTAAGTTCATGGTTGAGCTGCCCATCGATAGAAATGTGCTTTTATCTGGAGGTTCTCCGAATGATTCTGTTTTGTGGCTTGTCATTGCCTGAGGCAATGCGCTTTTAGAGCAAACTAATGGAAAATAACTGAGGAAACATTACGAACATTAACTCGGAAAAGGATTGTTTATAACTGGAGCAGGATAATAAAAGACGGAATGGAATAAATACGTTTCGGATATTCCAGTGAGACCATTGTGGTCGTGACATTCCTGAGTAGCTATTGGAATATGTTCCGTAAGTCAGGCAATGAGTATCAAAAGATGGATTTATAGTCCGTATAACTATCAGGATTGAGTTCTTAAGGATGTCTAAGGATTTCCAGGATTGGCCACACTTGACGAACAGTCGATATTACAGAATGCGGAGGTACAGAAGTTACATGATGGTTGTTAAGTTTGGTATCAAGTGACAAATTTCGGCAAACCAACAGCACGGAGGAATCTCTATCCAGTTTTAATAGTTTTTTCATAGTTTTAATAGTGTATATACGAGCGGTTAGAAGCAATCAGGTGATGTGACAGACACGCTCGCTGACCTGCCTGCGAATATATATTTTTATTTTTAAAATAAATTTAGCGTACCCAATTCATTTTTTTTTTCAATTAAGGGGCAACGTAGCGTGGCTAATCTACCGACTCTGCACATCTTTGGGTTGTGGGGGCGAAAACCACGCAAACCCTGGGGGAACGTGAAAAAACCACACGATCAGTGACCCGGGATCGAACCTTTGACCATGGTACCATGAAGCAGCAAGGCTAACCCAGGGCGCCACCGTGCTTCCCGTCTGGGAGTATATAAAGGAAAAATGAATAGTATTGAGCCAACACATAGAATGTGACCATGATTTATGGAGTCCCCAACATCACGGGGACGCCATTTTGACTAGTTAGCCGATTCGTGAGATTGTCAACATAGACCGACGGTATTGCAGGGTGACTATGGCAAAAGTCACGATGATCTGTGGGAGACAATGTCCTCAGGAATATTGGGAACAGCTCAACATTTTGGCAGTTAAAACAATTCTGGGTAAATGTTGATACGTTACTGATATTAACCGTGTTACAATCGATTTAATCACAATTCCCGGTGTTCCTTCTTCCTGGCATTCATGAAATTCAACCCGAAAGAAAAAGTCGGATCCTGGATTTAGGTGAAATATTTTATCATTAGGTGTGTGGTGGTGAATTAATAAAACAAATCATCGTGTTGTCTTTGTTTGTATTTTTTTAAATTTAGAGTACCGAATTATTATTTTCCCAATCAAAGGACAATTCAGCGTGGCCAATCCACCTACCCTGCACATCTTTGAGTTGTGGGGGTAAAAAACACGCAGGCACGGGGAGAATGTGCAAACTCCACATGGGCAGTGACCTAGGGCTGGGGTTCGAACCCATATCCTCAGCGTCGCAGTCCGAGTGCTAACCACTGCGCCACATGCAGCCCCAGGGTTGCCTTTGTGATGCTTGATTTGGACAGTTTCATTCATGTGCTGGTTCAGTGAACACTAATTCTCAACTATTTATTCCAGGCAGACCCGGGAGCAGCCAGGCGGATTCAGCAGGTAATCGCTTTCATTCTCGTAGCTGATATTTTCCCGCCCAAAGCATCCAACTGAATGTTAAATCTGTGAGACAATCTCAGTGTTTTTCTGTTTAATTATGGACACGTTATCAATTCATTCCTGTTGCGAGATTAATGCTGAATATTTCAGAGCGACAATTGATTGTGTCTGTGGGCTTACAGAAAAACCAGATACAGCTGTCGGTCTGAAACAGATATTCAGTTCCCGAGTTGCCAGCCAGCGCTGACATATCGCGGAATTTTATGGTCCTTCCGCCGCCCCACCGACATCGTCCGGTTCCACCGAAGGTGGTGGGTTCACCGCATTTTCCCCTCCCGCCCCCTCCCTGAGCGGGCAGCACATTATATATCTGTCCCTTCCAGCGGTGAGCGGCAGGGCGCAGCTGGCTCAGTGGTGATGGCAGATATCTTGTAATCCGCAATAGGATTGGAATCTCACTGTGCTCGGCCAATCCGTGTGATAGACCGCTGACTATTCCAATCTTGACCTGTGTAGAGAAAATAAATTCTTTTTTAAAACATAAATTTCGAGTACCCAATTATTTTTTTCCAATTAAGAGGCAATTTGCGTGGCCAAACCCCCTAGCTTGCACATCTTTGGGTTGTGGGGGTGAAACCCACGCAAACACGGAAAGAATGTGCAAACTCCACACGAACACTGACCTGGAGCCGGGATCGAACCTGGGACCTCGGCGCCGTCTGGCCTCAGCAGGTCTCACTCTCTGCGCCACCGTGCTGCCCTGAGGGAATACATTCTGAGCCGATCCACACTCCAGGCTAACGCAACCGGTAGGATTGTTTTTCAATATCCCACTATTCGCCCCGTGTTTATACCATTTCGAAAGCTTCTCTCTTACATTTGCAATGTCTAATATTTGCTGCGGGTTTGTTGAGCTCCTGTAAACGGCCCAATGCTACTAGTGATTCCGATATTTCCCGCTGCATCGGGGACCAATAACTCTGCATTTGATTTCTGTATTTTACAGAGGCGGTGAAGCTGAGACTGAGCAATGTGGGCAGTCGGTGCGCTGGTAGAGTGGAGTGCAATGGGGGACAGTGCATGATCAGGAATGGGACACGAAGGACGCCGCTGTTGTGTGTCGGGAGCTGGGCTGCGGCACCGCGCGCGCTGCACCGCGCAGGGCTCACTTTGGTGAAGGCTCCGGACCCATTGTGACGTGGAAGGTGCAATGCAAAGGGAGCGAATCCGCTCTGCGGGATTGTCCTTCAGAACGTTGGGATGCCTTGTCCTCGCCGCATTCCAATGATGCCGGAGTAATTTGTTCAGGTAAAAATCTTTCTTTGTCTATTTTCTACCGAATGGAATCTGTTCACTGAAAATAGAGGCAGTGAAATGACAGCTGTGAATTTCAACTTTTAGGACATCCTGATTAATAAAATGGGTTACTTCACCATCCAAGGCCTGCACCCTGTGCTGGGTTAACGGTGCGGGTAAACGCTCATTCGCTTTCAAGTGCAGGGGGAAATTCGCGGCTCCATCAGCGGCAACATTTCGACCTTTAGATTCTGAAGTAGGAAATGGACGTGAGAAACAGGGAATAGAGCCAGCGCTGCTATGGGTAGGTCAGGGATTACTTCCCCTCAATTTGGCCCTCTATCAATCAAGACGTCAACGTTATCACACTGGTGATAAAGTGCGTGTTTGCAACATGACACTGACGATCTCTTTTAGACATACGGACAATTAAGTTAATCTGAAAGGAAAAATTATGGTCGAGAGAGAAGCAAAAACATTTGGTGGAAGGAGGTAAGTTGCTTGATTAGTGTTGGAGCGGAAATGAGCCAATGTCCGAACTAATCGTGACAGATTTTCATTCAGCAGATGTGTACAGATTTGTAAATCATTTGTATTATTGTAATCTATTGTTGCTCAGCCCACAGATTTCCCAGATTGGTATCCCAAGGTCACACTGCGCTGGAAAACTGGAGATCCAGGTCGATATTACCCGGGGAACAGTGTGTGACCTTGACTGGGACTGGAATGATGCCATGGTAGTCTGTGCTCAACTTCAGTGTGGAGTCGCCGTGTCTGTGAGTAGAGGGGGTGATTTTGGAGAGGGCACTGGACTGATACACAGCGATAGATTTCAATGCATAGGCAACGAGACAAGCCTGGCGGACTGTCCTCTTGTTCCAGTAAATCGACCCAATGCACTCACAGCAACGATGTCAGTGTGATCTGTTCTGGTGAGTGTTGAATTATGAATAATAGATCATTTTTGTCCAATATTTCAGTAACTGAGCAAAAGACAATCCAAGTCCGAGATATTCAGTTCTAATCACGATGCCCGGCCAATCAGTGATTAATTTCATATTTCTGGCGTGGCCTTACAAAGTAAGCAGGGATATTGATTATGGCAAATGTCTACGTTTTAATTGATCTTCTGAAAACAACAAATTATCATTGCTAATTACACATTGATGTAACATTCTATATCGAACACTTCAATAGACAAGCTCTGTCTCCCCAGTCATGATCCACTTAATGGACTATAAAAATAGGTAATTTAGTAATTAACTGTGTTTACATTGTTAACAGACAAAGATCTAGGGTATTGACAAAACGGAAAAAAGAGGTATAATCATACAGTAATAGAAGGAGGCAATTCGGCCCATCACGTTAACACCGGCCCGTGGATAGAGCACCCAACATAAGGCCACACCTCCACCCTATCCCAGTAACCCAGTAACCCCACCTAACCTTTTGTGGATACTAAGGGCAATTTATCATGGCCAATCCACCTAACCTGCACATGTTTCCACTATGGGAGGAAACCGGAGCACCCGGAGGAAACCAACGCAGACACGGGGAGAACGTTCAGATTCCGCAAAGACAGTGAACCAAGCCGGGAACCGAGCCTGGGGCCTGGAGCTGTGAAAAAACTGTTCTCACCATTTTGGTACATAAAGTATCTCCGTCATTTTTTGCTGCCGGTAGAAATTAATCAAGTTAGCTCAGTAACATAATTGCAAATGCCCGGTTAACATTCGGACACCAGCACTTGTAGTGGGCAGTTTTCAAGCAGTGGT